>NW_026652283.1:48609628-48725028 GCF_009828535.3 Hylobates moloch
AAAAAAAAAAAAAAAAAAAAAAAACAGAAAAAGTGAAAAAGTGCAGAAACTAATTCAGATAAGGGCATTTCCTCCTAGCAATGGGAAAATAGACACATAGTCACAAAAGTGCAACAAAGGATTAAAATTGCCATATAATATGGCATTCATTAAAAACAAAAAACCCTACGTGGGCCTGCCCAGTGGGGGAGTAGAGAGTACACAGGAATCAGTCCAGGGTTTTGTTCTTAGGGAGCTTGCAATCCAGTGAGGAGGACAGAGATGCAAACAAACAGGGTCTTTGGGAAACAAATAGAGGGGACAAAAGGAGCAACGAAGTCAGCCTTAGGAGAAAGGAGATCAGCAAAGGTCTTTGCTGAGAAGGTCATGTTTGAGTTGATTTTTAAAGATGAGCAGGAGTTGGACAGGGAAGAGGAAGAAGGGAAGGTCAGGCAGTGGGAACTGAATGTGCAAAGGCATGGGACTGCAAGTGCTTGGCACATACAGGGATTGTCAACAATGAAGGCGGAGAGGCAGAATGGAGGAGAACTATTGGGGAGACTCAGAAATCCGACTGTGCCAGGAAGGACTATGCATTATCTTGGAAATCCCTTCATCCTGCCATTCAGAGGAGATAATCCCCTGAGCTTGCTCTGCATAAATTGTGGGTGCTGGTTGTGGGTGGCTGACCTGCCAGGTACCAGATGGGCTGTGTGCAGCCTCAGGGATATAACAGCAATGAGAGGCATTGGCTGTGTTAACTCACAAATATTTACTGGGTCCCCATATGAACGGTGGTGTCTTAGGCAGGAAGGAATATAGTCCTGCCCTCTGGATACTTGCCATTTCTGAACAAGACAAAACATGGGTAGGTGGTAAGTTAAGATGCGTTTACGTGAATAGTGCTGCAATGAATATGGTAGGTACAGATATCTCTGGATCACGCTGTTTTCATTTCCTATAGATATATACCCAGAAGTGGGATTGCTGGATCAAATGGTAGTTCTATTTCTAATTTTTTGAAGAGCATTCATTCTGTTTTTCATAATGGCTTTACCAATTTACATTCTTACCAACAGTATAGAAGGACTGGTCAAAAGTATAAATTTTCAGTTATATGATGAATAAGTTCTGGGAATCTAAATATACAGCAAGTGTGGTGACGGATGTGTTTATTACTTTGATTTTAATAATCATTACATAATATATACATAAATTAAATTGTCACTTTGTATACCTTGAACATATATACAATCTTCTTTTTTTTTTGAGACAGAGTTTCGCCCTTCTTGCTCAGGCTGGAGTGCAGTGGCGCAATCTCGGCTCACTGCAACCTACGCCTCCCAGGTTCAAGCAATTGTCCTGCCTCAGCCTCCTGAGTAGCTGGGATTACAGGTGCCTGCCACCACGCCCAGCTAAGTTTTTGTATTTTTGGTAGAGATGGGGTTCACCATGTTGGCCAGGCTGGTCTGGAACTCATGACCTCAGGTGATCCGCCTGCCTTGGCCTCCCAAAGTACTGAGATTACAGGCATGAGCCACAGCGCCTGGCCAGCCTTTACAATCTTTATTTGTCAATTAAATATTTTAAAAGAGAAAAAGAGTTAGAAATCACCATCCACCCACTCGTATGCATGGAAGGGCCAGGTGAGTGGTGCAGTATTGTAAAAGTCCAGGCAAAGTCAGTGAACTGAAGACTCTCACCTTCATATAGAACTACCAGTCAGTGAACTGAAGACTCTCACCTTCATATAGAACTACCAAATGATCCTAGAGGAGGCAGGATTTGAATTAGGCTATAAAGGAAAAGTAGGATTTAAATCGATGGAAAGGGCCTTGCTTGCATTCCAGATAATGGGAATGAGGAAAGTGAAAGGGCCAACGTGGGGTAGGGGAAAAGAAGGTTCTGGCTAGAATAGAAGGGGTGAATATTGAGATAGCAGGCTGAAGTCGGGACTGGGCTGGGGTGCAGTTGGCTATGAAGGAGGAAAAGGAGCTGGGGGTTATTGCAGACCAATTCTGTGCCAGATCCTGTATTTAAAGGATTTTAATGATGTTGTGAGACAGATATTTTTATCCCCATTTTAAAGATGAGGAAACTGGGTCTCAGAGGGGAGACATGACATATTCCAGTCATATAGCTGATAACTAGAAGAACTGGACTGTCTGCTCTTTCCACTAAAGCGTTTGCTTCCTTTAAGACATGAGTGGAAAGGTAGCACAGGTAGCACAGGCCAGATGGTATGGCTAGTAAACACACACACAGACACACACGCACACACTGGGGGGCACATACATACCGAATATGGCAATTCCTGTGCTGTGGCTCCCAATCTAATTAGTGGGATGATTGCCATTTAGGAGACTTTTGCCTTTCACTTTAGCCCAAGCTGTGTGAGGCTCCACTCCTCTATTTAGGATTCAATAGGAGTATGGAAAGGGAAAAAAGAAATGTGATGCTTGAAACAAAATACCCCATCGAGCTGACCACTAAATAGCACTTAGACCCCAAGTATACACACAGCTGCTTTATGTAATGAAGGCTGTGGACCATGTTCCTGGATATAAAATAACAAACCACATATAAAGTTTTATGTTGCTGTGTAATTAGCACAGATCTGTGAGTGAGCATGCAGGCCCGGGTGAGGGGAGGGGTGCTTAGGCCCCGGGCAATGAGCTGTGGAGGAAACAGCATGCATGGTGGAGCCCAGAAGACAAGAGTTTGAATTCCTGCTTCACCACTTTGTAGCCCTTTGACCTTGGGCAAGTTATTTAAACACTGTAAACTTCCAATTTCATACCTGTCAAAGGAGGCAAAGCGCATGTCTTATAGCAGTGGTTTTGTCCTCATCCTGGCCTCCAGGGACATCTGACAATGTCTAAAGACACTTCTGTTTGTCATAACTTGGAAGGCATCTAGTGGGTAGAGGCCAGGATGCTGCCCCCCACACTACCTCACAACAAAGAATTATCCTGCCCAAAATGCGAATCCTGCCAAGATTGAGAAACCTTGCCTTCTAGGGTTGCTGTGTGATGATATAATAATTGCAAACTTTTATTGAGCACTAACTATATGTCAGGCACTGTTCTATCACTCAAGTGTGTCAACCTGTACCTGTTAATAGCAAAGCTGGGAGGGTAGTACTACCATTATCCTCATTCTCTAGATAAGGAAACTGAAGCACAGGGAGAAAACGTGCCCCAAATCGCACACGTAGTAAGTGATGGAACCAAGGCAATGTGCCAGGGTTCGAAGCAAAGCAGTGGCATGAACTCATGTGTGTCTACTTCAGTGTCTGGAACGTGGTGGTGACGGTGACTTCTCCACCTCCAGAGTGGGCGGATTCATTCATCCGTTCATGCAACATATATGCATTGGGAGCTTAATCACAGCGTGGTGATAAAGAGTTGGTCGACACGATAGGCAAGGTCCTTGCTCACACAACTTATTTTCTAGTTGAGAAGAAAAATTATAAACAAGCAAATGAATAAAAATGGAGATAATGTAAGTGACAGAGAATGTCTGGTGAGTGATGAGAAGGAGTCTGCCATGAGAAGATGTGGGGCAAGAGCATGTCCAGCAGAGAGAATAGGCTGGGAAAAGGCCCAGAGGTGGGGAGGCACCTTGGTGAGTTCAGGAAATAGACAGAAGTCCAGTGAACCTGGACCTAGGTCATGAGGGAGGAAATTCTGTTTGTTTGTTTGTTTGTTTGTTTTTGAGACAAGGTCTCACTTCGTTGCCCAGGCTGGAGTGTAGTGGTGCGATCTCCGCTCATGGCAGCCTCTGCCTCCCGGGTTCAAGCGATTCTCCTATGAGGGAGGAAATTCTAAGAGATGACATTAGAGAGATAGGAGGGGCCAGGTGGAGTAAGACTTTGTAGGTCAAGGTAAGGAGTTTGAATTCCAGCTTTGCTGAGAAGCTATAGGAGAGTTTTGAAGAAGGGTAACAGGATCCAATTTACATCTGTAAAACAGCATTCAGATTTCGATGTGGGGGATGATGAGGCCGACACATGGGGAGTTCAGGGAGTGATTCAGTAAGGACGCTAGGGCAGTAGTTAAAGGGTATGATGATAGTGTCTTGGCTCAGGGTGATTGTAGTGAAACTGGAGGACAGTGAGCAAATGTGGTTCACATGCAGTGACCGATTTGTGACATATATCATGTGAGAGGGAAAGAAAGAGAGGAATCAAAGGTGACGCTGAAGTTTTTATCTTGAGCAACTGGCTCCATCAGCTGAGATAGGGAGGCCTGAGGGAGGAGCAGGGGTTGGAGGGAGTGGAGGGAAGGTATCAAGAGGCCACCATTAGGTCATGTTAAGTAAGAGCTGCTTGCTAGGATCCAAGTAGATGTGTGAAGAAAACAGCTTATAAATGAGCCTGGGGCTCAGGGCAGCAGTCCAGGCTGGAAGAATAAATTTAGTATCCATTGTACAAAGATGATATTTGAAGCCAAGGTGCTGTTAAAGAGAGGGAGAGAATGCAAGAAGGCCTAGGTGTAAGTCAGGGAACTCATTCATTCCAAGTTTGAAAGAGAGGCATTCATCAAAAGAGACAGAAGTAGGAGAAAAACCAGGAGAGAGAGGTATCAAGACATCCAACAAGATAAAACAAAACAGGGAAGTGACCATTAAATTTGACCACAGGAGGCTGACATGAGACATTTCAGTGAACTCTTGGGGATGCAAGCTCAAGTGAAATGGGTTGAAGACAGAGAGTTGAGCAAGTGGAGACAGCCACTACAGGGAATTCTTTCTAGGAATTTCATGGTAAAGGGTAAAGAAATGGAATGGAGTAAGAACAAGGGTCAAAGGCAAGACTGTTAAAAATATGAGTCATATATGTATTTGCAAGCCAATGTGAAGGATCTGGCAGAGAGAAGGGAACTTCTGATCCCAGAGAGATGGGGGTTCACGGGAGAAGTCCTTGAGAAGTACTACAGCAGCAAGAGGCTTGGGATCCAGAGAGAATGGAGTGGCTATTTTTTTTTTTTTTTTTTTGAGACAGTCTCACTCTGTCGCCCAGGCTGGAGTACAGTGACACGATCTTGGCTCACTGCAGCCTCTGCCTCCCGGGTTCAAGTGATTCTCCTGCCTCAGCCTCCCGAGCAGCTGAAGCTACAGGCATGCGCCACCACGCCCAGATAATTTTTGTATTTTTAGTACTGACCGAGTTTCACCACATTGGCCAGGATGGTCTTGATCTCTTGACCTCGTGATCCTCCTGCCTCGGCCTCCCAAAGTGCTGGGATTACAGGCGTGAGCCATTGCACCTGGCCCTGTAATGGCTAATTCTTGTTAGGATATTTCATCTGTGATTGTAGGAGAGAAGGCCTCAAGCATGTGAATGATGTAGGTAGTCTGGTGGCTAGATAATGCTGTTCTGGGAGAATGATTTCCACTTTCTCAGAGAGGAAGATCTGAGCTCTGACCTGAGCCACTGGTCAGCTCCTAGCCCTGACCGTTGATACAGACTGAGCCAGTCCTGGCGCCAGACTGAGCTCTTCTCGTAGACTGAATGTCTAGTTCTGTCCAGCCACCTCCCTTTGTTGATAAGAAAGAAGCTGGGAAAGCTGCTTTCACTATGGTGACTCAGCATAACCCATCTCTACAGCTGAAGAGAAAACTTGAAGCTAAGCCAGGCTCAGCAGGACCTGGATAGGTCCACAGATGAAAGGAAATTCCCCAAACTTGTCAGAGGAGGGGTTGGTAAGAGTAGAACCACTGATGGGGCATGTCATGACCGGATAGAGCCAAGAACAGGAGGCTATCGAAATGGACCAAAAGTTGGGATTCATTAGAAGGAACGGCCCAGACTGAAGTAGGAATGGAAAATGAATGAGGCTGACCATGAGGACATGTAAGCAGATCTGAATGCAGTGGGTTGGGTGGAGTTATGGGTGATCCAACTGAATTTCGGACTGCTAAGTGCTCTTCAGTGCTTTCCTTCTTTGTGGACTCTTGCAGGTCCAATGTGGTCTACGCAAATAGATTTACACATTTATATGGTGATCGAGAGTTTATAACTGTAAAATATATGCTGTATAAGAAAAGGCTTTGGCCAGGCACAGACTCACAGCTGTAATCTCAGCTCTTTGGGAGGCTGAGATGGGCAGATTGAACCCAGGAGTTTGAGACCAGCCTGGGCAACATAGTGAAACCCCATCTCTTCAAAAAATAAAAAAAAATTAGCTGGGCATGGTGGCACACACCTATAGTTCCAGCTACTTGAGAGGTTGAGGTGGGAGGATGGCTTGAGCCCAGGCAAAGGTTGCAGTGAGCCAAGATCATGCCATTTCACTCCAGCCTAGGCAACAGAGTGAGACCTTGTCTCAAAAAAAAAAAGGAAGGAAGGAAGGAAGGAAGGAAGGAAGGAAGGAAGGAAGGAAGGAAGGGAGGAAGGAAAGAAGGAAGGAAGAAAGAAAAGAAAAGAAAAGAAAAGAAAAAAAGAAAAGAAAAGCCTTTACTACCATTAGTAGTGGATTGGATTGGGTTGGATTCTCTGCTCCCATTTTATGTTTGAAAGCCCTTTTTGTCAGTCTTATCAAGTAGTTGTCTGGACACTGCTGATGATATTTAGTGACAAGAAGCTCACTAAAGGCTTCACTTAAGGCCTAGTTTAATCCCTCCACACCTCAATTTCCTCTTCTGCAAAGTGAGGAACAATAGTAATGTGTATCTTACAGGTCTGTTGTGGGAATCAAGTTAGATAATGCATGTGAATGCACTTTGTGTGCTGTAAAGGGCGGTGAATATTACTTCTGTCATCATTATTAACAATACTAAGAAAAAGAAGAGGCCTCAAAAGTATTTCCTGTACTACTTTCAAGTTCTCTTAAAAAGTCATGAAAGGGCCTGCATCACCTGCAACACGGATGCCTTGTGGAAGGAGCCATGGAAGTCTGTGTCATGGTGGCACCCAGGGCCACTGCATGGAGCAGGTGGGCAGGTTGCACTTCACTGGAGGGAGCTCTGTTAAGGAGGTGAGTGGCAGTGAAATTGAGCCAGCACTCCACTTGTCCAGCCATATGTCCTGGCAAGGAGCTGCATCTGCAGTGATTCCGCCAGGCACCATATAGGCTAGCATCCACCGGCATGCTTCCTGAAATGTTTAGGTTTGCTTGACCTTTAATTAGCAAATCCAATCATGGAGAATCAGATGAGTTTCTGATCTTCAGCCATTGGAATTTTATGACGACTTTTCCATTCGTATACCCAGACTGGTCTTTCCTCTACTTGAATGCCTTGCTTTCCTCTCAAACTCATTGTGTCCAAATTCATACATCCATTTTTCTCAGTTGAGAGTTTGGGCTGGATTCTCTACTCCCATTTTATGTTTGAAAGCCTTTTCTTGAATCTTATCAAGTAGTTGTCTCAATGCTGCTTATGACATTTAGTGCCACGAAGCTCACTACCACCTCAGGTAGCTGATGCCACTTTGAAGCAGCTCTTCACATTCAGAAACTTCTATCTATTAAGTCCACACCCGCGTAACTGGAGCTTATACCCAGTAGTCCCTGGTTCCTGCCCTTGGGACCACATGGAACAAATCTCTATCTTCTTCACAACAGCTATTCATTGATTTGGATAAAGGGATCAAATTAGCCTGTGTCTTATTGCTATTTCTTCCATTTCTTATATAAAAACTTTTGCTGCTTTTCACTCTCCTGTCCACTAAAAAAATTCTTTGTGTCTGGAAATGGCACCAATAATTTATAGTTTTTTTCATTCATTGATTTACTAACTCATTTATCCAACATCTATGTGCCCTGGGATCCAAGGCTAAGAGATGAAGTGATTTGTCCAGGGTCTTACAGCTCCTAAGCTCTTATCTGACCCAGATCCATGTTATTTCACTAATACACAGCTGCCTTCATATAGAAGCAGTGGCCCTGGAGTCCAGGCAACTTCTGAAGTGGCAGAAGCTTTGGCAGACTCGCCAACTTAATTGATTCTTTTGTTGTTGTTGTAATTTTTAGTTTAGCTTAGTTTTTTGCCTCTGAGCTTTTTAGTAATCTATCTGTTGTATTTAGCACTCCCTTCTCTTTCTCCCCTTCTCAAATCAGCAGCTTAGCCAGGCACAGTGGTTCATACCTGTAATCTTTGGGAGGTCACTTTGGGAGGCCAACCAAGGTGGAAGGATGGCTCAAGCCCAGGTGTTTGAGACCAGCCTGGGCAACATAGGGAGACTCCATCTCTACAAAAATTTTAAAAATTCACTGGGCATGGTGGTGCACACCTGTGGTCCTAACAACTCAGGAGGCTGAGGTGAGAGGTTCGCTTGAGCCTGGGAGGTCGAGGCTGCGGTGATCCATGATTGCGCCACTATGCTCCAGCCTGGGCAACAGAACAAGAACTGAAAAAAAAAAAAAAAGAAAAAGAAAAAGAAAAAAAGTCAACAGCTCCTGGTCTAACCTATTCAATATAAACTATTTTCTCACAGTTCTAGATCTCTTTTCCAGTAATGTTATAGATGGAAATCACCATTTCTACCTACAACATAAAGCATTAGCCCAGGACTAGAGAAACATGAGTCTTTAAGAGAGTGAATTCAAAAAATTCTCACATATACAGGGAACAAGTGTGGTTAGACAGATGCTTCGTGAGAGTAGAGACCATGTCAGGGTTTTTCATTTTGCATTGTGTGTAGCTCATATTCATAATAGCTGCTACTGCTAGCTGCTATGACTAATTGCTAATATATTGGAGCACTAATTATATGACAGGCATTTAACAATGTATGGGAATTCCAGTTGTTCGCCACCTCACAAATACTCGGTCTTGCCAGATTTTGTAATTACGGCCGTCCTAGTGAGTGTGAAGTGGCATCTTATTGTGATTGTAATATGCCTTTTTCTTTTTTTGGTTTTTTGAAACAGGGTCTTGCTCTGTCACCCAGGCTGGAGTGCACTGGTGCCATCTCAGCTCACTGAAAGGGGCTCCTCATGGGCTGAAGGGATGCTCCCACCTCAGCCCCCTGTAGCTGGGACCACAGGCTTGCACCACCACACCCAGCTAATTTTTTAGATTTTAGTAGAGATGAGATCTTGCTATGTTGCTCAGGCTGGTCTTGAACTCTTGGGCTCCAGCGATCCTCCTGCCTTGACCTCCCAAGGTGCTGGAATTACAGGCGTGAGTTACTGTGCCTGACCACTAATGATTAATGGTGTTGAGCATCTTTTCATATACTTATTTGCCATTCTTACATTTTATTTGGTGAAGCCTTTGTTCAAATCTTTTGCACATTTATATTGGGCTGTTTGGCTTTTTATTTTTGAGTTGTGATAGTTCTTCATGTATTTTGTATGCAAGTGGTTTGTGAAACATAGTTTTGCAAATATTTTCTCATGACTTGTGTTTTTATTTTCTTAATGGTGTCTTTTGGACAGCAAATATTTTAATTTTGAAGAAATCCAAATTATCAATTGTCTTCTTTAATAATTTGTGCACTTTTTCTTCTATTTAAAAAATCTTGGCCTAACCCAAGGTCACTAAGATTTTCTCTCCTTTGTTTTATTCTAGAATTTTTATAGTTTTAGGTTTTTCGCTTCGGTCGATGATCAGTCTTTACTTGGACCTTGTCTGAGTTGTGAGGTAAGAACCACGGGCAAGGGTGCCGCTGCTTCTTTTCCTCTTTGTCCTACTACTCCCTCCACTTCTCCCCTTGTTTCTCTTCCTCCTCCTCTTCCTCATCTCCTTCTTTTCTTTCCTCCTCCTTCTCCCCTTCTTTTCCCCACTTCTTCCTCTTTCTCCTCGTCTTCCTCCTCCTCGTTCCCCCTTCCTTTTCTTTTCTTTTCTTTTTTTTTTGAGACGGAGTCTTGCTCTGTCACCCAGGCTGGAGTGCAGTGGCGCAATCTCGGCTCACTACAAGCTCCGCCTCCCGGGTTCACGCCATTCTCCTGCCTCAGCCTCTCCGAGTAGCTGGGACTACAGGCGCCCGCCATCTCGCCCTGCTAATTTTTTTGTGTTTTTAGTAGAGACGGGGTTTCACTGTGGTCTCGATCTCCTGACCTCGTGATCCGCCCGCCTCGGCCTCCCAAAGTGCTGGGATTACAAGCGTGAGCCACCGCTCCCGGCCCCACCTTCCTTTTTTTTCTCTTTCTCTTTTCCTTTTTGCTAATGGATATCTATGTCCCAACACCATTTGCCTCTTTTGTTTTTTTCACAGCATCTGGAAAAAAAAAATCTTTAATTTCCCTCTTTCTACAGCCCCTTGTAGCCTGGGAACAAAGACCATCAACTCTGAGATTTGTGAGGCGAATCTAAACCCTTCATTGGTTGCCTATATTTTGGATGAGTGGAGAATTCCATCTGTCGGGGCATTTGCTGCATCACAGCAGTTGCTGAATTTTCTTCAGGCAACAGAAGACCACTGTCTACTGAAGCTGGCAGTCCCTGAATAGCCTGAGTCCAGGGGAAACCGAGATGGATCTTCTGGTCACTTGGGAGTGAACTCGGCGTGGAATCTGTAACAGTGGATATGATGTAAGTCATTGGTGAGCTGGGTGATTACAAGCTTTGCTTCCTCTGGAAAGCTAAGGGGACTGAGCATCCCATGATGTTTCAGTTTACTGCATATTTGCCTGACAACATTTATTGAAAGATTACCCTTTCTGCATAGAATTGCCTTGGTACCTTTATCAAAAATCAATTATCATTTTTGTGTGAGTCTGTTTTTGGACTCTGTTCTGTGCCATTGGTAGACATATCTACATTTACAGCAACGTCACACTGTATTACTGTAGTTTTATACTTAGTCATGAAACCAGGTATTAAGTCTCTAATTTTGTTCTTTATCTTTGATATAGTTTGGACATTTGTCCCTGTGTAAATCTCATGTTGAATTATAATCCCTAATGTTGGAGGTAGGGCCTGGTGGGAGGCGTTTGGGTCATGGGGGCTGATCTCTCATGAATGGCTTGGGCCATCCCCTTGGTGACAGGAGAGCTCTCGCTCTGAGTTCACATGAGATCTGGTCATTTAAAAGCGTATGGTACCTCCCTTCTACTCTCTCCCTCTTTCTCTCTCTCTTACTCCTGCTTTCACTATGTGAAGTGCTTGCTCCTGCTTCACCTTCCTCCATGAGTAAAAGCTCCCTGAGGCCTCTCCAGAAGCAGATGCCTGTATGCTTTCTGTACTGCCTGCAGAACTGTGAGCCAGTTGAACCTCTTTTCTTATAAATTACCCAGTCTCAGGTATTGCTTTATAGCATTTGTTTGGCTATCAAATTATTTGTATTTTCATGTAAATTTTAAAATCAACTTGTCAATTTCTGCAAAAAGTTTCCTGGGATTTTGATAGATATGGTCATGAATCTCTAGATCAATCAGGGGAGAATTTACATCTTAATAACATTGAGTCTTATAATCTGTAGGCATGGTTTATCTCTGTTTAGATTTTCTGAAACTTCTCTCAGCAATATTTTGAGTTATTCAGTGTACATATCTGTACACCTTTCGTAAAAACTTTTCCAAAGCATTTCATGATTTCTAATGCTCTTAGAAATAGTATTTAAAATTTTTCAACTTACAACAATTCCTTGAAAGTATGTAAAATACAATTAAAAGTTGTATATTATTCTTGGTTTCTATAACCTTGCATTTTCTGCGTCTATTGAAGTGATCAAATGGATCTGTAAATATATCCCCTCCTCTTACTCTTGCTACTAGTAATCTGAATCTTCTATTTTTTTTTTCCTGGTCAGTCTGGTCAGAGGTTTATCAAATTTATATCTTCCCAAATAACCAGCTTGGGCTTTACTGATGTTCTCCATAATTTTTCTCCATTCTATTTCCCTGTTTTCTGTTTTAATTTTCGAGATTTCCTTCTTTTTCTGCTTGCTTTGGTTTTAGTTTTCCCTCCTTGTTCTCATGTTTTAAGATGTAAACTCAGGTCATTAATTATCCTTTATTTCTAATATATGCCTTTAATTCTACATATTTTTCTTTATCTGCATTTCATAGATTTTGGTATTTGTTTTTTCATTTTGATTTAATTAAAAATACTTTGTAATTTCCTTTCTGATTTCTTCTTTGTCCCATGGGTTATTTAGAAATGCATTGTTTAATTTGCAAATTATTGGTTGTGTTCCAGATTTCTTCCTGTTATTCATTTCTAATTTAATTATCTTGTAGTCAGAGAACATACTTCATATGATTTTAATCTTTTTGAATTTATTGAGACTTGTCCTATGGCACTGAATAAGATTTATCTTGATAGATGTTCTGTGGACCCATGAAAAGAATGTTTATCTGTTGTTTGGTGAAATGTTCTACAAATGCCAATGACATCGAGTTGATTATAATGTTTTTGAGGTTATCTTAATCTTATTTTTTGTCTACCTAGTCTATCATAAATTATTGAGAGAGGAGTGTTGAAGTCCCAAGTATGATTTTTGAGTTGTCTATTTTTCCTTTTGCATCTGTGAGTTTTTGCTTCATGTTCTTAGAAACTCTACTATTAGGTACACATACATTTTGGTCATGTCCTCTTGATTAATTGAACCCTTTATCATTATGAAATGACCTTTTTTATGTATGGCAAGATTTCTTGCTCTGAAGTCTATTTTGTCTGATAGTAATAAATCTATACCCACTTTATTTAGATCAATGTTAGCATCGTATATCTTTTTTCCATGTCTTGCTTATAACCTACCGTGTCTTTATATTTAAAATGGATTTCTTGTAGGCACCATGTAGTTGGGTTTGCTTTTTTGTTCCAATCTGACAATTTTTTAAAATTTAATGTGATTATGGGTCTGCTTGAGTTTAAATCTACCATTTTGCTGTCTGTTTTCTATTTGTTCCATTTAGATTAACTGACTATTTCTTGTGATTTCATTTTCTTTTATAATCTTAGTAGCTTTTTCCCTCCTCTCGTCTTCTTCCTCCTCCTCATCTTCCCCCTTGTTCTTCTCCTTCTCTGCTTTCTACTTCCCCTTACCTATATCCTCCTTTTCTTTTTAAATAAATTGTTTCTTCATGGTCTATAGTGCACATGCCCAGGTTAGTGGCAGAAATTAGTCTCTCTCTCTCCTTCTGTCTCTCTTTATTTATTCTCTTTTATTCTCATATCTCATTCCCTTTCTCCTCACCACATAGGCAACAATTACATGTTTAATGTATATTTTTTTGTTTGTATATGTCCTTGCAAATATGTATACCTCTTTTGTGTGCATATATTTTTAATTTAGATAAATGATGTTGTGTAATTAGTCTGAATCTGTTCTTATCTTTTGCATCAAAGACTATACTCTTAACAATCAATTTATTTCTTCTGACTGCTATGTAACACTCAGTAGTGGTATTTCACATGTTTTACCTGTCTACTCTCTGAGTGACGATCTTTCAGGTTGCCTACAACTCCCTGACTCCAGAAATAATTCTCTTACACACCCTAGATTGGCTTTTTTAGGGAATTCATATCCCGGAGTGTAATAGCTGACTTACAGACTATGCATATATCTAATTTGACAGAGTGGTGGGGGATGTTCTGTAGAATGGCTCCACCACTCAATAATCCTGCTATATGAGAGTTTCCTATATCCTTGCAAATCTTGTTGTTTATCCAGCTTTCTAATTTTTATTGGTATAAATTACATAAGGGACATTTCTCTGGCTACTAATAATTTTGAGCAACTCTCCTAATACTTTTCCTCTTTTTGAGTTTCCTCTTTTGAAAATTACCTGTGCACAAATATCCTTTGCTCACTTTTCTCATGGCTTTTCTCTTTTTCTTGTTGATTTGTAGGAGTTTTTGTATCTTTTCAATGTTAATCCCGTGCCAATTTCAGATGTTGTGAATACCTTCTATTATTTATTTATTTTCTCCATAGAGCCCTTCATTGGATAGAAATCTTTTAAAAATATAATGGAGTAATATTTATCTGTTCCCACATTGTTTGTGCTTTTAATGTTTTTTTTTGTGTGAAATTATTCCTCATATCTAAGTCATAAAGATAAACTTCAACGTATTCTATTAACTTTAAATTTTTTAAATCTTCTATTAACTTTATCATTTTTCTGATAACTTTATTTTTTCTTTCACATTTGTGTTTTTAATCCACATAATACCACCTTTGTATATGATATTAAGTAAGAGATCCAGTTTTCCTCTTCTACCTATGGTGAACTGATTTTCCAACATGACATACTTAACAATTTGTGGTGACTTGATTCATCATATTCTATTGTATGTGGAGTTCTTTTATATACGTATCCGTGAGCATCCTAGCAGGACACAGAATGCAAGCCGAAGTGGGGTGATGGAGGAGAACGTAATGAAGGACTCCCAGGTTAAGGACACCAACAAGGATGGGTAGGATACTCAGTAGCAACAGTGGGGAAGTCTTATCTCTCATCCTCCAGCTCCTACCCACCAAGTATGAACAAGCTGTTGAAGGGAGTGGCTATCAAACCCAGAAAAAGCTGTAGATGGTGTTCTGGTCTTGGGCATATGAGTGCAGCCTGGCAGGTGAGAGCTGGGGCATAACTACCCTCTAACTCCTTTTCTCTCCAGCCTCCCTCCAGTGACTCTCTTTGGCCAAATTCAACAGGGGATCACAGGGCAAGTAAGTATAGTTAATGCAATGCAGGGAGGCCAGTCTCTCATATGAAGCTAGAGAAGGGTGGAGAAAGGATGTGGAGGGGCAAACCTAGAATATCCAGTGCAATACATGTGAGAGTGTGAGGATGTGTCTCCGTGCTCTCTGTTCTGCAACAGTGCCTCTATCTGTTATTGGCCATTATTACAGTGTGTTTATTATCTTGCTTTTGTAGCATGTTAATATCTGGAAGAGTGAGGTTCTCCTCTTTTCTTTTTTCTTTATTACGATTTAACATTTTTAGGTTAACTCCATTTGAATTCCTCCATGTACATTTTAGAGTAAGTGTATTGCATCCTCAAGAAATCAACTGGTATTTTGATTGGCTTCGTATTATACGTTTATAGTGATTTTGGAGAAGGGGCATGTTTTTAATATTAAGTCAGCTCATTCATGCACAGGAATGTCTCTCTACTTATTCACACAATCTTCTATGCCTTTTGTTAGTGTTATGCTCATCTACGTAGAGGTCTATTGTATTCTTGGTTACATTAATTCCTAGATAATTGGTTAAATTAACCACTTATCTTGTATCGTGTTTTCTTGGTTAAATTAATTCCTAGATTAATTAATTCCTAGACTAATTCTTAGATTTCTACATTGTGGATACTATAAATCATGCACATATTTAGTGAATGCCTTCTATGTGCAGGCCCTATGCTTGGTGCTACAGATACAGTAGTGAGCATGACATGGTCCCTGGTTTCATAGACCCGACACTGCAAAGACAAACATCACACATTTAAACAAACAAATATATGACCACACGTTGTGTTGAATGCTCTGAAACAAAGGCCCAGCTTTCGTTCCTGGCCTTCTGCCTTTTCTGTGTCATTTCTCAGTGCTCTGTGTCACTACTCTTAACAAAGATCCAGACCAGATGTCAGGAGACAGGATTTCCAGTCCCAAATCTGATTCTGTCTAGCCAGTTTGTTCATCTTTAGAATGAAGGGTTGGACTAGTCAGTCTTTTAGGGCTCTTTAGCAGCATCCATCTTCCTCCCTCCCTCCTGCCCTGCCTTTCTTCTTCCATGATTGAGTGTGAAAGAAAGAACAGTAGTACCTGGAGAAGGGAAACTGCTCTGTCTAGTTTTAAGTGCTGTGGGGATACTCAGATGTTAAAGTGCCCACCACCGTAGAACGTGCAGGTGTGGATCTTAGGAGGCTTCCATGCTAGAGGTGTACAATTGAGGGATACCACTTGAAGTCCTGATGTGAATGAGAGCACTTAGAAAGAATGTATACAGAAGAAGAGGACTAAGAATAGACCCTGAGGGGCTGAGCCATTTAAAGTAAAGTAAGAAGGGAGAAGGGTCATTCAGAGGAAACTTGCCACAGGATTAGCATTACAGGGCAAAAAGTTTTACATCTCCTATGAAGGCACTTTGGAAGTTTAATTAATGACCACAATCAATCTTTTAGAATCCTTTTTACATCATTCTTACTCTGGAAAAAAAAAAAAAAAGCTGGTCAAATTGATGATCTTCTGTGATTTCAAAAGTATAGCGCTTATTTTTAATGAGTTTGTTTCTAAGATGTTAGAGTGAGCAACCTTATTGGTAGTTGCCTCCATTTCCCCATTTATAAAATGGCCATAATGAGACTTATTTGATGAGGTTGTGGTGAGGGTGAAACTAGATTCTGGGAAAGTAAGAAATTTCTGCAGAATTAGGAAATCCTACTGTTATTCTTTATGATAGTACCAAGGGTTAAATTTGCTTTCCGTCTCTGACCTTTTTTCCCCATTCAGTGACTAACTTTTTTGTAAACTAATGTTCATTCCATTCTCATATATCTCTTCTGTCCCAGTTTCTCTGGGTTCCCCACGCCCAGCAGTTGGGAGGTCAGAAAGATACCATCTGCTGATTAATAAACAGACATGTATTCCTTCCTAAGTTGATTGAATCAGGGTGTCTCTTGACCCTAATTCTGGATGTTCATACATTCCACCACATATTCACTTATCTAAGGTCACACCCAGAGGCTCTGTGGCTGGGATGAATCACATCTGAACTGACCATCCTTCCTGGAACCCATGGGCTGCAATATGTGTGAGCTCAGCTGAAGTAGACACCTTCCACCTACTGAGAACAGGGTTGGCTCCTGGTGATCTAACATCTTACAGTCTACAGGGGCCCCTGATCAGTAAGGGCTGAGGATTGTGGATGGGATGTCTACTGAGCACCCCACGTGTTCAGTCCTAGGGTGGAGGGTGTTGATGGTGGAATAAAAACAATCAAGAGACTGGGTCCTAGCTCCTCAGGAGGAAAGAAGGTGACTGAGGATGGTGGCAGGTTTGGGGTGAAAACTTAAGTCATGTATGGGCAGATTTTAATTTCTCTATCTAGATTAGATTTGGGGTCCAGATTTTGGGTCTAGCAGCCCACAACTCCCCTAAATGAATTATACTCTGCCTTAAACATCCAAAAATCTCTCAAGTCTCTCTGAGCTGATTGACTTCCATTGGCTCCCCTCTCACTCTGAAGCGTGTTTATTTCTCTGGGAGTTGCAGGCTCTCGTGTCCTCAGGGCTCGGTGAGGGCCTGGATCTGTACTCCTCCAAGTGGAAATGAAGAGCAGCAGATTTATCTGGGCTCCATGGCCGTCTTCCTTGCATTCTTTATCCCCTAGCTGGGTGTCCCAGAGACATTAATAAGGGGGGATTGTTTGCTTTTTCTTTCTTTTCTTTTTTTTTTTTTTTAACATGTTGAAGAAACAGAACGAAGCACAAAGCCAAGAGGAGTCAGTCATCCCTCTGCCTTAAAGTTTATAAGGGCAAAAAATCCTGTTATGAGGAACGTGTGAGAAGCACACCCACATTAATGAGTTTGCGTGGCACTTCCACTCAACACACAATACTCTCAGGCCCAGAAAGTTTAAAGTGCTTCTCCAAAGTCTTGAAGAAAGTCAGTACTAGAATTGAGATTAAAATCCATGTGCTCTTTGTCTCAGCTCAAGCCTCCACCCTGTAAAGCAGGGAAGACTTAGGGCAGAGGAAGAAGGAGGCTGTGTGGCTCCGTAGGGCCAGGCACACAGCCGGGGCAGGTCTGGACAGAGCCTGGAGCTTGTGGTTATTCTCTTCAGGGCCTGCACTTGACTCACTGGGGGCTCAGGACAGTCCCTCCTTGCTTTCTGTTTTAGTCTGTTCTCCTGGAAGTTGGGCTTTTCCGAAGTGTTACCATGAACGTAACAGGGCAGATCTGGGGTGGCAGTGTGGGGGCTGGGGCTGTTTTGGTATGTCTAGGCTCTCCAGGCCAGCTCCACCCTGCATGCCCAGCACTGAAAGCAGGATCTGAAAACTAGTGGATGGTAAGTGGATATTGCTATTGTAGATGAAACTGAGGCTTGAGGGTCAGACAGATCTAAATTTAGAACCCCAATTTACCAATTCTTAGTTGTACCAACTTACATAAGCTTCTTTCTCAGACATGGTTTCCAAATTTGATTTTCACACCAACCCTTATGAAGAAGGCATATTAGAAAACTAAGAGTTAGTGAGAGTATGGCTAAGCCAATGTAATACTAATAATATGAAGCTGATTTAGCTCTCATTCCATGCCAGGCATCATGTGTTAATCTACACCTAAACTTATACCAGCTCTGTGAAGGAAATGCCATGCTTCTCCCATTTTAGAGATAAGGAAACCAAGGTTTAAAAAGAGTAAGCCCTTTTATGGTACCGTGTATGTCCCTTAAGTGTTTCTTGAGGCAGGCAAAGAAATCCTTCCCACTTTACAGATGAGAAGCTGAGACATAAAGAGGAAGATAAACAATGGGCTCAGGGTCACCCAATAAGGAGTCAGTAGTGGAGCTGGCTCTGAGTCCAGATCTCCTGGCTCACAGCTCAGGGTTCTGCCACTGCCTATACTTGCTGGGCCCAGCCAAGCCCAAGGAGGGCATCCTGCCCTGGGGTGGTGCTCTCCTAGACCAGCCTCACCCCTCTTGCCAGAGAAGCACGGCTCCATCCCCTGCCAAACAGCCTTGTTGCCCAACTTGAGGGCAGGAGCCAAGCCTGGCAGTCTTTGGTGGGCATCCAAGTCAAGTTGCTGCTTCCTAGGCTGAGTTTAGCATGTAGCATGGCTTCATCATGCAAATATATCCTGCCAGACAGGCCTCAGCTGCTGGCCAGCGGGGCATTTGGCAGCCCAAGAGTGCTTGACGCTAATTGGGCCCAGCCGACATAAATCATGTCTCTCATTAAGAGGAAGTCCAGCCATTCTCTGGAAGGGGCAAGAGGTGGGGAAGGGGAAGAGTCTCCCACTGAAGCATTGAGTTCTGCCAGGGCCCAGTGACCTTGTGTGTAATTGTCCAAATCACTCTGGCCCTCTCTGTCCATCTGAAGAGTGAGGAGGCTACACCCAGTGATCTCTGGTGGTTCATACCAAACTAGAGGGCTGTCCTGTGACTTTTGTGTGTGTGTGTGATGTTGTCTTTCTGCTTGGAGCACCATCAGGGCAGGTCTCATATTCTGTGATGGAGTGGGCTAAGAATCACCTGACTTGGGCGAGGTTAGAGAAAGTCCTTTCCATGAACAAAAGAACTCCCCAAGGGCTGCTTCGATATCTTGAACTTTTGTAGCAGAAGGCTTGGATTCACCTTGAAACAGGGTAAAGAGCTCCAGGAGGGGAGTACTTCTCAGCTAAGCTGGGTCACTTGTTGACAGATGGGTAGTGGGGGAGTTTGGCAGGGTCTGTTTTGTCCTAAGGGCAAATTCGAGCTGTCAGTGATGGTCAGCTGTGCTCAGATGAAACTGGAAAATGCTGGGTCAGTTTGAAGACAAATGATATCAACCTTACAACTCTGGCTTTCCTAAGCATGCGTCAACTTAAGCACCCATGCATTTATTAATACATTCACTCATGCACTCACCATAGTAGGCACTAGCTACGTTCCAAGTACTATTCTAGGCACTGAGAATATCCATGAATCTGACTCAATCATTGTTTTTATTCAGAGCCATGGTCTACTGAGAAGAACAAGCATTTGAAAAATTGATGCTAAAATGTGTGATAAATCCTGTACCAACGAAATTTGCGGATTCTCTGAGTGGAGGAAGAAATTAGGGACTCTGACTTAGGTGGGGTGAAGGAGACAGGCAGGCTTCCCAGAGAAGGTGGCATCTCAGCAGTGCTTTGGCGAATAAGTTGAGAATACAGGAGAGGACAGTTAGAGCAGAGGAAAGGGCATGAACAAAAGTTGAACAAGTTTATGTCCTTTGTAGGGGCATGGATGAAGCTGGAAACCATCATTCTCAGCAAACTATCGCAAGGACAAAAAACTAAACACGACATGTTCTCACTCATAGGTGGGAATTGAACAATGAGAACACATGGACACAGGAAGGGGAACATCACACACCGGGGCCTGTCGTGGGGTCAGGGGAAGGAGGAGGGATAGCATTAGGAGATATACCTAATGTAAATGACAAGTTAATGGGTGCAGCACACCAACATGGCACATGTATACATATGTAACAAACCTGCACATTGTGCACATGTACCCTAGAACTTAAAGTATATTAAAAAAAGTTGAACAAGTCTAAAAGGATACTATGGTCAGAGAACAGCAAGTAGTTTCATGTAGCATGAGGGAGGCTGTGTGAACAGCATTGGGGGGGTGCGGGGTGCAGGTGATGGAACAAAGGCCAGAGCTGAGGCTGGGGCTTGGCTGATCCAAAGATGTCCCACCTGGGAGGGACTTTAGTTTGTTCCAGTGATTTTCTACAGTTCCCAAGCCTGTTTGTGCATCAGAATTACCTAGAAAGCATTTATAAAATGCAAATAGTCAGTCTTCATTCCTGAGATCCTGATTTAGCTGGTCTGGTGGGGTTCAGGAATCTGCATTTTTAAACAAGCTCTCCCAGGTAAGTCTGAGGCAGCTAGCCAACCCCTTAGAACTTTTTCAAAAATGTAAGATGCTGGCTGGGCGCGGTGGCTCACACCTGTAATCCCAGCACTTTGGGAGGCCGAGGCGGGCGGATCACGAGGTCAGGAGATCGAGACCATCCTGGCTAACACGGTGAAACCCCATCTCTATTAAAAATACAAAAAAAAAATTAGCCGGGCGAGGTGGCCGGCGCCTGTAGTCCCAGCTACATGGGAGGCTGAGGCAGGAGAATGGCTGAACCCCGGGGGGCAGAGCCTGCAGTGAGCTGAAATCGGCCCAACGCCCCCCCCCCTGGGGGGGAGGAAAAAACCCCTTCCCAAGAGAAAAAAAAAAAAAAAAGTAAGATGCTGATAAATGCAATGGAGAGAAATAAAGAAGAGGAGGAGACAGAGAATTCTTGGGGGGTGGTGGGGGTGACACAACTTTAAATAGTGTGGTCAGGAAAGGAAGACCTGAAGGAGTGAAGGAGGTAGCCATGGGTAGATCTGAGAAAAGATCACTCCAGGTGGAGACAATGGCAGATACAAAGGTCCTGAGGCAGGGCTGACTGATGTCCTGGAAGCCAGTGTTGCTGCAGCACAGGAGATGAGGTCAAAGAGGTAATGGGAGCAGACTGTTTGGATAGGGCTTACTCCTGGCCTTTCTGAAACCATTGATTTAATCGAACTCATCCACTATTTAGAGAAAAAACAGGCCTGGAAAAGGGACATTTTAATAGATGCATCTTCTCTGTGTCCTTCTTTTGCTCAAGGCTGTGTACTGGGCCGTGTGACTTGGTAGTGTAGAGGAGCATAGAGATGAATAGAATACAGACTCTGTCTTCCCAGGGATCCCAGTCAGGGAGGGGCACAGGCTCATGCAGTCCTTTCCAGTAGGAATACATGCTGCTATGCTGATTCTATCTCTAACAGAAATGGCAGCTGCAGTTTGAGGTGGTCGTGGAGAGAGATGGGCATGTGAATGAGCAGACTGGGACAGAGTAGCTCCTTGAAGTTGGGGGTAGGGAGTGAGTCAGACTTCAACAGACACAGCAGGAAGGACTTGCCCAAGGAAACAGAACAAGTGCATGGCTGAGACTGAGCCAGAATGGATGTCTGTTTGTGGTTTGGGGGAGGCAACATGAGAGTATGGGGTCAGAAAGTCCTGGGTTCTGAGCCTGGCTCAGCCTTGACATTTGAGACCAATGTAGGCCACATGGCTTTACCTCTTTGAGTCTCTCTGGCCTCAATTTCACCATCTTTTCCATGGGATTAATCCCTACTCTGAATATTGACTATGAAAATTAATGAAGTAATGCATGGTTATGTGTCTACAAGCCCAGGGGTTGGCATGCGGTAAATGCTCGGGAAGGAAATTTTGCATCACCCCCAGCGTAATTTGATCTGTTTTTCTCCCCACGTACAACACCACTTTCTGTCTTCATGGAAGCTACTATGGGCAAGCTGCCACCCAAAGGTCCCACATAACAATTCACAAAGCCCAATCCCATTGGCCAATTGAGCTCCATATTTCAACGACACCCTGAAAGTGGCATTATTATTATTGCCCCATTTCATGGATTAGGGGAGGTGGGAGGAGGGTAGCATCATCCTTGAAGGAGCCAGGACTTCCCTGTGTTTTTTTCTTCTTTACTATGTTGACCTTCATGTCTGGGCCAAGGAGATAGACCACTGAGGAGCCTTAGGAGCCAAAGGGAGCTGCTGAGTAGAGCCTGGAGCTGGGGAAGCTGTCCTAACCCCATCCACGTGGAGGGGTCCTTGGAGACAGTGGTCATTTGGCCCTGCCCCTTCTGCACTGCCTGGGCTCCCAGTTTGGCCATGCCCCAGCCCTACCCTCTGGGCTCAGCCTGGTGTGCTCTGCCTGGCCTAGAATAACCAATCAGCAGGGACCTCCTTCTAATTTGATTTAGGTTGCTGGGGATGGGGGTAGGCTCACACATACAGGTTAATGCTTTCTCTGCCAAGGATGGAACATTTCTGAGGCAAGTTCTTTGTTCTTTCGATCATTCATTCTTTCAATAAGCCCTTCCATAGGTCTCTTTGGCACTGTTCCCTGGGTTGACACTGGGGATAAAGAGGCAAGTTAGACCTAGCCCTTGACCTGGACCACCGCCTCTGAGGAGGCTGACGCGGAGACCCATAATCACCAGCTGTGCTGGAGGACTGTGAGAAAAAAACAAAGCCCAGGGTACGCAGAGATGAACTCTAGGCCAAGAAACGTTCCTCTCAGTCAGCATGGTCATTCATTTGTTCATTCAGCCAACACTCACTGACGCCTGCTGGGCTCTGTGGGCCTGGGCCCTGGGGAGGCAGAGATGACTCAGACCATTTTTAAATTTTTTAAAAATCTCAGACCTTGAGGTGGCGGAGGATGGGCAGACACATTGAACTCTGAAATAAGTCATTAAAAAGAGAGTGGTAGGAAATTGGGGGTGGGATGGTGCAACCACTTTCCTGGGGAGGAGGGTTAAGAGTAGTGGGCAGTGGGACAGCTCCTAGGACTTAGGCCTTGAAGAAGGGAAAGCCTTTGACTATTTGGAGCTATGATAATGGGCTCCAGGGGAGCCACATTTACCACCTGCCGGGTGTCCTGGATAATTCTTATTTAAACAATCAGGGTTTTAGTTGAATGGATATATCAATTATTGGCTGACTTTTGTGTTTATTATGTAATACTCTTTTCACTAAAGGTAATATGTGTTCAAACTTCCTAACATTTGATTACTTTGATCAAACTTTTTGGAAGAAGAAATTAAATAAGAATAGGCCATTTTTTAGACCACATGTTCTGATTTCCGATTCAGAAGCATCATTTCTATACTTATATCCACACAGCCAGGGTCTAGTTTGACCCCTTCGCCCAACCACAATGTGTCTCAGGAAAGATTCTGCCCTCAGTCATCTCCCCTGAAGCAAGGTAGAGGCAGGGTGGGGGTGGATAAGAAAAGAGCCCTCACCAGGTAGATGGCTGGGTGGAGTTGGCATTTGCAGCTTGAAATGACCCAGGCCTCAAGAAAGTTCAAGGATCAGGGTGTCTTGGCTGTATTCATGGTTAAGGACAAGGGATTTTGAATCAGCTACAGCTGGGTTTAGTCCATTGTCAGATACATATGTCTGGACAAGACAATTAACTAATGTACCTATGCCTTGTGCAATTTCTGTAGGATTATTGGCAACATTATATGAGATAACGCCCTGTATCTGGCATTTAGTGAAGACTCGAGGAAAGGTGACTGATAAATTAATAGTAGTAGTTGGAGGACCTCAAGTCTGCAATGGATATGACTTTTGAAACCAGAACCTTCACAGCCCCTGAGATCCTGTTACCACCAGGACTGTCATCCAGCTCTCCCTCCCCACTTACAATTCATACCCACCTGAGCAGGTGTGATCAGGGGCCAGAAGCTGAAGTGCTCAAAAATCCTAATAACACTCTGATGAAGACGATGCCGGCCCTGGGGCTGCCCCCACCCCATCTCCCCTAAAGCCAGCAGCACCTATTTGGCTATGCACTTCAGAAGAGACCTAGAGCTCTGCTTCCTGCCCAGGTTCCCTGCCCCTTTAAGAGACTCTGTCTTCTCATCTTCATTCTGCTGGTTCTATCCATTACCCCTGAATGGAAATCGAAGCTTAATTTTTCTTGCTGGAAGCCATTAACACTCTGGGCCCTTGACAGGAAACACAGCTCAGCTTTAATTAGCCACAGCAAGCTCCCTGCATGAGCTTCTAGCACAGCCCAGGGACTTCAAAGATAAAGGCTTCTCCATTCTCGCTAATCACAGTTATTAATGAGCCAATTAAGGCCGACTGGGGCCAAGGCAGGCAGCTCTCTTAGTACCTTAGGCAGACAGCTCTGTCCTGCTGCTGGGAAGCTCCTCCCCCTACAGAGCTGGAGTCTGGTGTCCTTGGGAGCAGAATGACTGGGATTTGATGTCCCATCTGGGTTGGGACCCCAGCTCTGCAGCTTATCTGCTGTGAGTCCTAGGACTGAACAAATGTCCTTTCTGAGATGCTTTCTACAACAAAAAATAATAATGCTATTTTCATGAGAAGCTAGTATTATAACGGGAATATAGGTCAGAGGTTCTCAAACTTGAGCGTGCTTCAGAACCACCCTGAGGCCTCATTAAAACTCTTGACTGGGCTCTACCCTGACTTTCTGACTCAGGTGTTCTGGGAGGGGTGGTGTGCAAGAATTTGCATTTTTAACTTGTTCCCAGATGATGGTGATGATGCTGATTCGGGGACCACATTTGAGAAGCCCTACTCCAGACTACATAAGGGGTTGTACAAATGTGAGTTATTACTTAAAGATTTTGATTGTATTTCCCTCAATAAGTGTCTCCCCACCACTTTCCTTAACCTATGTCTCCTATGGCAATTTCTAGGAGCTTCCCATCTGGGCTATCAATACTTGGACACCCCAGCATTTGTCACTGTGTGGTGCCCTGATAGTGTATAATACTCAAGGTATACTCAGTCCTAGGCAGAAATTGGCAGGACCACTTCCCTGCCCAATCTTGGTACCAAGATTCCAAATCCTGACATTGACATCTTAAGTCTCCAGCATCTTCTCTGGAAGGACAAATGCACTGGGACCTCTGATTCCAGAGAAAGCAGACAGCATGGAGCCTTTAGAAGTCTTTTGGGAAATGAACTGCATGGTGGAGGCTGGGAAGATGGAAATGTGCAGAAAGGAAGATACTCATCACTGGAGGCCATGCTTCTTTCACCTGAGCATTACAGTGCGGGGAACATAAGCAATGGGATGGTGGTAGGACAATGCATGTGGTTTGGGGGGGATTGATTATAATTTCCTACTGATGGTCTAACTAATGTCTAACTGAAGTCCTTCCTGCTGCATTCTGCTGTTTCCTTAGGCAACAGGGACACGTACTCGTATTTATTTCAACTACTGCCTCCTGCTTGCAACACCTGATAGCATGACTCGGCGTCACACTGAGCTTCTGGCTTTAAAGACAGGCTTTTGTGGTCAAAGAAGATAACAGTTCATGGACTTAAGATGCTGAGTTTCAGCTGAGGCTGTCTTTTCCCGGTCCTGACCCCTCGTGCTGCTCACTCTCAACTCTGTGCCTTTTCTCTATTCCACCACCTCACATACCCTTCTTCCTACTCCCTCTTATTCACGTCTCATTCAGCTTTCACCACCCACCTCAGATTTCTCAGAGAGCTTGTTCCTGAATACTGCCATTTTGATGATCTTTGCTTTATAGATAGCGTATCTCAAAGTGTGTACCCAGGGGCTTTGGAGGATGTTGTTATAGAAGCTATAATGCAACTGAGGTGTCCCTCAGGAATGTTAGGCTAGGTAAAGTAAGTCTGGTGTCTTCTCTGCAGGACTTCTCAGAGCCTCGAATATACGACTGTGGTTTGGGAAACTTAAGAGAAATGCTTAACAAGGAGCATTTTCTAAACATGTCACCACGGTATGCATAATGTACTCTTTTTCCCACAGAGTATCTTGCTTTGATGTGGAGGAGTCATCTCCCTGAAAGAGAGATGACTTTAGAAAAGCTTCAGAGTCCAGCCAACTTGGGTTCCAATTCCAGAACTGACATTTCTTTGAGCCTGTCCTTTCATCTGTAAAGTGGAGATAGTGGTCCTTACATTGGAGAGCTGTTGCAAGATTTACATGAGATGACATGAGAAGTGCCTAGCCCGGAGTGAGGTACACAGTAGGGGCTCAATAAGTGTGTACTTTCTCCTCCTCCTTTTGCCTTTCCTAGTGGACTTTTACAATCTGAATCAAGAATGAACTGTACAAAACAGGATGTGTTGCACGTACTTGGCATATGAGAGTGAAGCCACAGTCAGGTGCACAGGGTTGGAGGAGTAAGAGCTCGTAAGTGACCAGTGCAGTCCAAGCAGGCTTCCTGGAGGAGGCAGGTCTTTGCTGGGTCAGATTCCAAAGATTAGTTCTCCAACAAAATCCTGGGATGGGGGAGGCGGGGAGCTTTGAGAACTGCATCTCTCTGTGAGCAAGCTATGGCAAGAATCCTTCTCTTGATTTACCTTTTCCACCCTGGAGGCCTACTTCCCCACCAAATCCAGCTGATGCAGCACTTGCCATCTCCTCCCACAGCCTGAACTTAGCCAACATCTCAAGTTCGTAAGGTGTGAACCTCGGAGTAGGGCCTTCCTGGCTTGTGAAAATTTGCTCAGCAAAGCCTGTCTGACTGCCTTTTGTGCTAGTGCCCTCTGGAAGCTCTGGGCCAATAGGTCACCAGACTCAAACAATCTGGGGTGCTGCCTTGGGGCCTACTTACCCTAACCTTGTCCACAGGTTGAGGGGGAAGAGACAGTTTTGTAGATTTTCTCTCTGAGACTCTTTATCACCTCCTGCTCCCTGGCCCCCAGCAACCAACCATTTCAGGAAACCTCACTTTGAACCAGGCACATTTGCTCCAAGGTCCTTTAATCTCTGTGATATACCTAAAACAAGCATTAAAATTCCCATTTTATGGACGAGAAAACAAAGGCTCAGTTAGCTTGAAAACAAGCCTGTTTGGTCCAAAGTCCAAGCTTTCTCCACTGATACTATGAAGCCCTGGATTTCCCTTAGTGCCTTTTCTAGTTAATCTGGCGTGTCACCACCTCCAGAAAGCCTTCCTAGTCATCATTCAAGGCCGTGCTCATATCCCCTTCTCCTGAGTGTCTGCAATTGGAACCACGTTGCGCACTTTCCTTTAATCCATATTTCTAGGAAGAAAAGGACTGGGTTAATGTTCCGCCACTGTATCCTAGTGCTTGGAACAGCACACATATTCATCGAGAGAAGGAATAAAAAGGTATGATTTTTGAGACTACATGGACATATCATGTACTTTGCATCAGTCCTGAGTCACTCAGTATCTTTTACACTGTCCACAATTCTTCACCCTCCTCTTACACCACACGTGGGTGTTTCCAGGCTGGGCTCACAGGTACTCACTGACTCGACTTTGTAACACGTCACCTGGTTTACCCTCCTGTACATCGGTTCGCTTCTCAGGTTTCGTCAAGGCCTCCAAATATTCATGAGCAGACCCCTGTGGCTGGACCCACTCAGGAGGGGCCCTGTAAGATCTCGGCTCCAATTCTCTACTCATGAACTAGCTGCAGTTCAGCATGCCCGCCTTAGACCTACCACCGGCCAAAACTCCCTTCAGTGATTAGCGGAGGTGGCAGGGAAATTATGAAAACCATGTGACAGGTAAATGGCTGTTTCTGCAACTTTCTTAAGTTTCAAAGGAAGAACAGAATGCTTTGCTCCAGCATGCGGGCTGGGAATTCAGGCTTTGCAAGTGCTTTCCAGAACACACAGGGAAGAGCAGACCTACCAGGATTCTGTGTTTCCCTTTAGTGGAGTCCAGCTGGGCCTCTCTGCCTGCAGGACTGAGCCTGTTCATAGAATGGGCTTCATGCAAACACGCTGGCTTTTTTCCCCTGTGTGAAGATGAGACATGCAAGTGAGTTCTGAGTAGAAAGAGCTCTTCTCTCAAACCCCAGGCTATTATAACTTTAAAATGTATCTCAAATCTGACTCTTTTGGGTTTTTTTTTTTTAGATGGAATTTCACTCTTGTCACCCAGGCTGGAGTGCAGTGCGATCTCGGTTCGCTGCAACCTCCACCTTCCAGTTTCAAGCGATTCTCCTGCCTCAGCCTCCCAAGTAGCTGAGATTACAGGCACCTGCCACCACACCCGGCTGATTTTTGTATTTTTAGTAGAGACAGGGTTTCACCATGTTGGCCAGGCTGGTCTCGAACTCCTGACTTCGTGATCCCCCTGCCTTGACCTCCCAAAGTGCTGGGATTAGAGGCGTGAGCCACCGCGCCTGGCCAATCTGACTCTTCACCATTCACATCACTACCTCCCAGGTCCAAGCCACTATTGTCTCTTGCCTGATCTGCTGCAGTAGGCTCCTAACTGGCCTCCCTGCTTCCAGCCTTTCCTACTACAAACCATTCTCTATGCAGCAGCCATGGTGTCTTCTTGCCATTATAAATCAGATCTTGTCCCTCCTATGCTTAAAACCCTCAAACAGATCACTCAAGCCCAGGAGTTCGAGGCTGCAGTGAGCTATTATCATGGTACTGCACTTTAGCCTGGGCAACAGAGCAAGATTTTGTCTCTAAAACAAAACAAAAACTCTCAAATAGCTTCCAATTACAATCTTTACCATGTCTTGAATCACCTCTCTTGCCTGTCTTCCTATTGTCGCATCTTCCACTCTGCCTTGTTCTCCATGATCCAGCCACAGTAGCCACTTTCTTGTTCCTTGAACAAGCTAACCTTATTTTGCCTTTGTACTCCTCTGGAGGCTTCTTCCACATCCTCTCAGGGCTGGCTGCTTTCATAATTCAAGCTCAAATGTCACTTCTTGGAGAGTTCTTCACTGACCATTCTACAGAGTAGCCTCTGTTATATCTGCTGTTCTATTGTTTTCACACTAATCATCCCTGTACCAAGAAATTTTGTGTATTTGCTTCTATATTTCTTTTCTGGTGTCTCCAGCTACAATTGAAGCTCAGTAATGGCAGAGATGATGTTGACTCTCTTTACTGGCATATCCCCAGTGCCTCTAGCACTCCTGGTGCTGAACACTTGATAGATAAATATCTTTGAATGATTGCATGGAATGGCATCTCAGCATACAAAACTTTATGGCAGAAGGCCTTTGTGGGCTTTCTGGGTGAGCCATAAATGATGGGTAGGATTTGCATAGGCAGAGAGAATCAGAGCAGGTATCCCAGGAAGCAGGCTTGGCAGGGAGCATGAGTTGAAGGGTTGGAAGGAGAGAAGAGTACAAAAGAGAGCACCACAGCAGCAGGGAGGCTGAGTGCCCAGCAGAGACGGAGATAAAGTTAGTTCTGCACCCAGGCCAGAGGCAGAGGTGGGGGACACAGGTGGCAGGGAAGGGGCAGGCTCTGGATGCCCTTGAAGGCCAGACAGCAAAGCTCCTTGTACCTTTTCCCTTTGCCCCCTGCCCACCTCTGCACGGTTTCCAAATCCATTCCCTGCATCTTTCTTTTTTGTAGGCATGTGGTATTATTTCCAATTGAAAATGTAGATGGGAGCCACAGGAATGTATAGAGTCACATAATATCCGCATCAGCACATGGAAATGAAGCTCACCTCTGCTTAGGCTGAGTGATGTCCTTGCCAATATGGGGTCCTTGCCAATACAGCTCACACAGAGAAGCCAGGGCAGGATTTGTCTGGATGGGTAGGAATAGCAAGTCATAGAATCTTTGCCCACAAATGCGCTTAAATGGAATCCAGCTACAGAATCCTTGAGTCACATACTTTCAGAACACAATGCTCTACAGACTCGCAGAGGCCATCTGGTCCAACCTCCTATGCCCTTTCGCCTCTTGTCCAAAAGGCCATCAGTTGTTCCTGGCACACCTCCAGTGATGGAAAGCTCCCTGCTCATGTCACTGGATGGCCCTGACTCTCAGAAAGCCCTCCTTTTCTTCATATGGAAATGGATCCAGTTTCCCTAGAATTCTTCTCCCCAGACTTCTCTCTGTTTCTGGGGCTGCCCACTCTGCCCCCAGGCAGCATGGTGGAGATACAACGGCAGCCATCACATCCTCCAGGGCCTTCTGGCCAGACCCACACTCTGGGCCTTCCACTGCCTCCTCAGTGTGGCTTCTGGGCCCTCCCCATGCTGAGCACCTCCTCCAGGCTTGCCCTCCTCGTCATTGCTCTGCTTCCATTGCTTTGAGGAACATCTTCAAAGCAGGGTGCCAGGTACCCCCGGAGGCAACTCCTACTTTGAGAGCACACACATCATTGCTGGTGAGAATATACCATAGTACAGCTGCTGTGAAAAACAGTATGGCAGTTACTCAAAAACTTAAACATAGACCCAGCAATTCCACTTTTTAGTATGTACTCCAAAGAATTAAAAGCGGGGACTCAGACACTTGTTTACCAATGCTCATTGCGGTGTTTTTCACAATAGTCAAAGAGTTGAAACAACCCAAATATTCATCAATGGGTAAATGGGTAAATAATATGTGTATATACATACAATGGAATATTAATCAGCCTTAAAAAGGAAGAAAATCTGTCACGTGCTACTACACGGATGAACCTTGAAAACATTATGCTAAATTAACTAGACACAAAAGGACAAATATCGTGTGATTTCACTGTTATGAGGTACCTACAATAGGCAAATTCATAGAGATAAAAAGTAGAATAGCGGTATGTGTGTGTTGGGGGGTAGTAAACAGGGAGTTATTGTTTAATGGATACAGAGTTTCTGTTTGGAATGATGAAAAAGTTCTGGAAATGGATAATGGTGATGGTTGCACAATATTGTGAATGTAGTTTTATTTTTTATTTTTTTATTTTTTTAAGAGACAGGATCTCACTCTGTCACCCAGGCTGGAGTAGAGTGGTGGGATCATAGCTCACTGTAGCTTCAAAGTCCTGGGATCAAGTGATCCTCCCACCTTAGCCTCCTGAGTAGCTGGGACTACGGGCATGCACCACCATGCCTTGCCTGGCTAATTTTTTTTTTTAGTAGAGATGGGGTCTTGTTATGTTGACAGGCTAGCTAGCCTTGGAACTCCTGGGCTCAAGCAATCCTCTTGCCTCAGCCTCCCAAAGTGTTGAGATTACGGATGTGAGCCCGCCTCAGTCTCCCAAAGTGCTGGGATTATAAATATGGTAAATTTTTAAAGATATATTTACTTTAATAAAAACAATTTTTTTTTTTTTTTGAGATGGAGTCTCACTCTGTCACCCAGGCTGGAGTGCAGTGGCGCAATCTCGGCTCACGGCAAACTCCACCTCCCGGGTTCACACCATTTTTCTGCCTCAGGCTCCTGAGTAGCTGGGACTACAAGCACCTGCCCGCGCCCGGCTAATTTTTTGTATTTTTAGTGGAGACGGGGTTTCACCATGTTAGCCAGGATGGTCTCGATCTCCTGACCTCGTGATCCGCCCGCCTAAGCCTCCCAAAGTGCTGGGATTACAGGCATAAGCCACCGCACCCGGCCTAAAAACAATTTTTTTAAAAGGCCACACATATATACCTTCTGTTTCTTGCCAAACATCAGTCAAACACCAGGCATTCATAAGGTGCCTACTAAGTACAGAGCCTGTCTTAACACACTGTGGGCTGATGTGACTAGCAGTAGGGACTGCGCATGTTTACACTCACAATAATAACCAAGCACTAGGTTAAGCAATTAACAAGCATTCCTTTATGTAATCCACACAGATTTCTCAAGTAACTGTCATTGTACCAATTTGATAAATGGAACTGAGGCGAAGTAGCTTGCTTAACATTACATAGAGATGAGCTCAGGATTTGAATGTCTCATTCTAGAAGCTAGGTTCTTAATCATTATACTTGCCTATTTCTTGAAATAAACATGGGAAATGCTTAAGAGTAAACACACACACACGCACACATACACACAACCCTGAGATAGTTCAATGGGTGAAATGTGTGCAAAGGTTTCTTACAGAAGGGAGTGGCCATAACCCCAGGAGTGGACAACTCTTCTCTCTCATCCGCTGCTCTTTCCTCAGTATTTGTTGAATGGTGCCTGTTGAATGACAATTGGTGTGTCCTGAAATCAGATTTCCTGAAGGAGGTGGCCTTTCAGCTGGGTCCCTTGGTCTGGGGAGAAGAAAGGAAAGAGCAGCTCAACCTGGACTTTGCCCGGAAGCCTGGGCTGACCTCCAGGCTGGGCTTTTGGAAGCCTGTGTCTGTGTGCCCTCCTCCATCCCCAGGATTCCTTGTTGATGGAACTACAGCATCATGGGCTGAGCTTGTCAGTTCCCTGCCCAGCTAGATGGACATTGCTGGCAGTTAGGGCCCCTGTCTAATCCTCTCTGTGCCCAATGCCCAGCCGGGAGCTGGCACAGAATTGGTGCTCTGTAATTTCTCATGGAACAGAAGAACAAAGCGGGGGTTGGAGAAACTCTGCAGAAGAGTTCAGCTCTGAGGAACTCTTGTTCAATTCTCCTTATTTCCCTATAATTAGAACAAATTCCCTGTTAGCTCAGTTTCCATTCCCAAAGATGGGAGGAATTCAGGAAACTTCTCCCAAGATGCCGAGCCCCATTCTCAGTCTGACTGTCTAGACATATGACCCCCAGGCTGCCCTTGGCATGATCTTGCTCAGAGCTGGTGGGGGCTGCAGCAGCAGCTGGGGCACATTACGTCTGGGGCTGGCAAGGCATCCGTTCTGGGCTGAGGAGTCCTCATCTTGGAGAAAAGCAGCCCTGACTAAATGGCTGAGGCACATACCTGGCTGTCGGTTGCTTGTGCACATGAAGGCTGGGCTACTGCTGCGATGCACAACCCCACGGGGCACAATTCACATGGAATACAGAGTGGACGGTGTTCCCTGGGCCTGTGTATTGCTGCTGTAGTGGGGCAGAAGCGAGGCTGCTGGGGACAAGCCTATCACTGGGGCCATCTCCCAGCTATATGTGAGCCTGATGTCCTCAGAGCTCCATTGCCTGCCCAGGATTTCTCTGTTCTGTGGCCTTGGATCTCCCACTGTTTGCACTGCATGTTGCCTGGATTTAACTTATCTTGCCTCCAAGTGAACAATCCAGAGTTATGAAGGAGTACAGGACAGACCAGAATCCAGACCTCAATGATCCACTTCTTAGCTGTGTGACCCTGGAAAAATTATTTGGCCTCTTGGAGTTTCAACCTTCTTAGTAAATTGCAGATAGTAGAACCTACCTTCAGAGTTCTTAGAAGTATTAAATGAAATAATATTAATAAAGTGCTTATAACAGTGCCTGGCACATAATAAGTTTTATATAAATGTTGGTTAAATGAATGCAAATTTATGTAAGTCAGTCAAGTTCAATCCTAGAACTTGGGAGGTGGTAGAAAAATGATTGTGGGATAAGTGAATAAATGAAACCTGGATCTGCATCCTAAGCTTACCAGGAACATGTGATGTGGCTTTGGGTAAGTCCTATGCTCTCTCTGTGACTTCCTTACCCATTTGTACAACTGGGGTCTGTGACAAAATAATCCTGAAAGTCTCTTCCAGTTTGAAATGCTACAACGCAAAAGTTTGTAACACTAGATCCACCATCCTCCCTCAGTCAGCTCTAGTCTTGATCTAGTTCATTCCCAGCTACCCTCTGATACACAGGCCTGCAGCCTAGAAGATCTGGGCCTTCTGTGCTGCATAACTCAGGCCCAGTGGACATGACTGGGCCAGGGACTATAATGACAGATCAGTTCTGGAAAACAGTAAGGCCAGCAGAGTGCTCCAGAAGACCTACCACTGAAGTGGCATCAGGGGAGAATTGAGAGAAAAGGGCAGTGGAAAGCTGGCATTGGAGGTTTCTTGATCCTGGGGAATTTAGAGCCACTGCAAAGTGAATTATTCAAAAATAGGAATTTGCTTCTCCTCCCAGCCTCAATAGATGCCTCTGCAGAGAAAGAGGTTTTGGCTTAATTTGGCCAAGCTCACAGTTGAACACATTCCTCTTTTGGAACTAGTCTGGTTGGGGGATGGAGGGCTCAGAAGTAGTCTGGTAGGGGGATGGAGGTGCCATGGGAGAAATTAGAAGATGGTCTCTTCAGGCGTCCCCTACGTGGACATAGAATGTGCCAAATAAAGGTGGAGGGGGTCTCCTTGATCATCATATGGCATCTGTGGCTTAGTAGGCCCCAGAGTTGTCTTGTGTGGTCCTTTTAGATGGAGAAACTGAATCCCATGGAAGAAAAAAGACCAGCTCAAGGTCATTCTGGAGCAAACTAAGTTAATGTCAGAGCCAAGGCTAAGATCTGGTTCTCCAGACCCTAAAGTTCACTGATTCCTACACTTTAGACATGCAGCTTCTGCACCAGCCACAATCAGCATAAACTAGTGCAATGAACAATTTTATATGCTGATATTTATTCAATACTCATTTACTAAGCCTTTGCATGTGCAGTTTGTGAACCAGGCATAGTCATGGACAAGGGTAGTGCTTGAGATGGGACAGAGATGAACCAGCTGCTTGACCTCCAGCTGCTTAGGCAAGAACATTAGCAGCCTGAGAATAGATGCTTTCAAAGGAAAGAGCGGGGGGAGGGATGCACATCTGGCTAGAAGGGGGAGGGGGCAGAGGGCTGGGAATTGGAAAGCCTCTCTTGTTTTCTATTTTCTCGTTCTCATTTGTCTTATATCCTCTCCTTGGGTAAAAGAGGGATTAAGTCTCTCTCATTAGCCTGGGAGCTCCCTCTAACTGGCTCTCTGAGTCAGCCTCTCCTCTCCCAACCTCCAGCATGTCCTCTCATTGAGTCTTCAGCCTCCAGCATGCCCTCCCATGCAGTCTCCAATAGATGGCCTCCTATTCAGTCCCCAACAGCAAGACTTCTCAATGAGTGGCCCTCTGGCTTTCCCCAGCCCAGATCCTGCTTGGCTCAAGCCACATCATATCCCACCTGAAGTGTTACTGAGCTCCTCATCTCCAGCCCCCACCAGTCTTGTGATTCCTGCTTACTGGTTCTAGAGTGGCCTTTCTGAAGCCAAACAATCTTTAGGAACTGAGTTTTGTAGGAATCTGACATCGCTTCCAATTCTCTTCAGAGCTGTTCTGGGACATGTACAGCCAGAGAGGGTCTGTGCGGCCCCAGAGGTCAGAGTTAAGACCAGTGGGAGGAGCACAGGGGGCAGGTTTCAGCTCCGAGGGAGGTAGCACAACTACCAGCCAGAGGGTCTACTGTTGTAACAAGCTGCTCTGGGGCAGAGAAGATGGGGTAGTAGTGGTTTCTCCCATCAGTAGAGGTGTATGAGCAGGAGTCTGAGACCTCTTTTCTTCCTCCAACATTGTAGAGGGTTCTTAGGCATCAAATACAGGTGTCGAATTCCAAACCAGGACCCAAGATTGTAAACACTCCACTGCACTGTCTCTATTTCCATGTCTGCATCCTTCTTGGGCTGGGAGCAGTTTGAGAGCTTTTGTGGTTGGAAATAAGCATGTGGGTCTGATTCATCTCCAGAGCCTAGCACTTGCTAGGTTCAGTAAGCACTTGCTGAGTGAATGAATAATGTGTGAGCTTCTGGATTCCGGAATTACTGGGCCTGGCCTCTGCAGCTGAGGAATGGCAGGGACTTGGTGTGGAAAAAAGGCTCCCCTCTGGCTGCCAGTCTCTGAGAGCGCCCTACTTCAAAGGATTTGTAGATAAGAAGGGCTTTCTGGGGTAAGTGAGATCCTGCCCCACCCCTCCCCTCCCCTTTCCACATACACACCAAATGTGCACATGAAAATCTAGCTTTCTTATCTGCCTAGGCTCGGATTTGGCACCCTGGGGCTTAAAAGGCTAAGGGAGGGAACTCATGGTCCATCCAGATGTCCTTAAAGGCCTCCAGCTGTGGACCATAGGACATTGTTCCTTCTGAGGTGTCAGTTCCAACTTCTACCTGCATGGAGGTGTGAGGCCCTGCAGAATGGGAATGGAAGAGGCTGCCTGGAAATAGGAAAGGCAGAGAATATCAATGAGGGCAACAGAACTGGCTGGAAGGATTCCAGGAGAGGGAGAATGAAAGGGGACAAATAATGCAGAGGTTCTCACTTTTGGTGGGGAATTCCCTAAAGAGGACAGAGTCCTTAATTCACGTGTGATGAGTGAATGATTGGAGATGGATGGTTGAGTGGATGACTGGAATGAATGGCGGTCCACTCAAGGACTTCTTGAAAGTTTCCTTAGGCTCTGTGCAAAGAGTCATACCCAGCGTCTGTCCCCAACGAGCTCACAGTAAACAGATGGGTGAGACCACAGTTGTAATTCAACATGGGGACAGACCTTGAAAGACGGAAAGAGTGTGGCTACAGGCTGAGGACAAGGTTGAGCCAAATTCTCAAAGAGAGTTCAGGGTCACTCCCATAGGATTTGAGAAGCTCTGAACATTTCATGAACCACTTTGAGGTGAAATTCAAAATGGCCAAATATCTTGGTTGGTGTTAAGTTTATGCCTTCTTAAATTGGGCTTTGGTATGGATAAGATATAGTATTAGGATAAGTAGCTAATGCATGTGGGGCTTAATACCTAGGTGATGGGTTGATGGGTGCAGCAAACCACCATGGAACACGTTTACCTACGAAACAAATCTGCATGTCCTACACATGTATCCTGGAACTTAAAATAAAATTAGATTAAAAAAAGATAGAGTAGGCATAAAAATACATGAAAAGCTTATGGAAGAAAATTAAAAATAGAGAAAACCATATTCTTATTGTAATTTGTTTGCGTGTGAATTGAAAACTTGAATGGGAAGTGTACTCTCTGTACATTGTTTCATTTAATACACTTCATATGAGAATTATTACACACACTTTTCATATAGGAATGCTTGAGTTCAGGGAGGTTAAATAACTTGTTCACGGTTCCACAGTCAAAGGGGCAAAACTGAGTCTGGTGCTTTAGCTCTGACTTGGAAGCCTGCTAATCTCTATTATACCACAGGGATCTTAAGATCTATCTCAGCAGAAGGACTCCTGAGTACAACTCCTGGAATTCCTGAGCCCACAGGAACAGAGCTTGGAAGCTCTGGAAGAGTCTGAACAAAGACCTGGAGGCAGGAGAACCAGGGGTGAGCTTGTTGGAGTAGTTACTCTTCATCATGACAGAGGAGAGTGTTTGCTTAAGTGAGGGGAGGGAGCTGATGCTAACAGGAGAATTTGGACCTGTGCACTGGGGGCTTTGAACATCAGACCAAGAGCTGCTCATACTTTGCAATGCTCCTAGTATAGAATTAACACCAAATAGCTATTTTTTGGAAATATTTACAAGCCAAGAAAATGCAAAAAGAAGCTTGGTGTTATGGGGGAAAATTGAGATTTGAGTTATTTCCGTTCAGTTTCTGCTGTTCCTATGAACAGAATTTATAACAAGGTCATTAAATATTAGTTAACATTTATTGACTACTTACTTTGTGCAAGGCACTGTTTTAATAACATTACATGAAGTAAGTCATGTGTCCTCACAATAATCCTATGAGGTAGGTACTGCTATGAACCCATTTTACATATAAGCAAATGCAGGTAGCCTTGGACAAATGACATATGTTCTCAGGGTCTTGGTTTTGCATCCATTACATAGAGAAATGAACTATATAAAATTGCTCATGTTTGCATGGCCAACACACAGTTGGTGTGCAAGAAATGTTTGTTGAATCTCAGTCTGACACGAGTCTGACATGAGTAATGAAGTGACAAGGCCAAGGTTTTCTGACTCTAAACTTTGGTTCCTCTGCCACCCCATTCCTCATCCCAAGGGTTTTGCACATCGTAGGTGAGCATTAAATGTGTGTTAGAAGAATTCCAGGATCCACTTTGGTGTGGTTGCCTCCCTGCACTTGACCCATAGGAAGGATGGGTTGGGCTCTTCTGAATTGGGAAGTCCCCGCCTGCAGACAGACACTGCTTCCCTGATTCACAGGGCCTCATCTCCAAATGGAAAATTTTCAGGCAGCCTCTGGGGACAGGTGGTGGGCATCCCCTGACAAAGTTTTTTTTCCTTTGTGCTTGTGTCAGCCCTTGGGCAGGGTGGATCCCCAGCTCCCTGGGTGGTATGTGCAAGACCGTATCAGCTTGTCTGAAAGCCAAATGTGGATGAAACGCGAATGTGTCTCACATTGCTGGGTGGGTGTATAGCAGCTTGTGTTTGTGTTAGTGTGAACCAATCAGTCTTCATGCCCATTTCCTCCTAGATGTGGATTATCTGATCCTTCAGGAAAAAAGAAAATCACTCAGCTGAGGAAACCCAGGCTGGGAAGTTCTGACTGTGGGTGTTTGGCCATGGGTGTCCTGCACGTGCTCTTTGCAGGGAGATCTTTTCCCTAACATCCACTCCCTTCTGAGATTGCTGCAGAACTGGTGACAGGACCCTTAGGTTCACAATATCTGCAAAGGCTCTGGCTTTAGATGGGCTCTGCAGTGAGGAAACAGGGAGATGAAGCTAGTGCTGTGTGTAGGACTCTGGGGCAGGGAGAGGACAGAGAGGGAGGGTACAGTCAAGCAGATGAAGAAAGCCAGTGGGGGTTCCCAGGCCTTCTGTCCCTCCCAGCAGCATGGAAGTGCAGTGAGAGGCATGTGTGTCACACAAGCCTAGGACTTGCTGAAAGGTTTTTAGTGCAGCGCTAACCAGGCAGGGACCCTGCTGCACTTGGAATGAGGGTAGGGGGTTGAGGATGGAGGTTGGGGGTTGGGATTTGTGTGTGGGTTTGGGGTGGGACACATTTTCATTTTTAGAGTCTGACTGCTGGCTGAGGTCTCAGCCTGGCTCTCAGCCCCTCTCCTGAGCCTGCCGAGGATGGATTCTAGGCCACCTTGGGGTGGGAGCTGTTCTCAGGAAAGCCTGGCTCACTGGACCTGTCAGACCCCCAGGCCCTCCCCCAGCACTCCTTGAACCACCCAGCTGGAGTATGTTTGCACAGCTGGGGATGGGGAGAGGAGTGGGTGGGGAGGGGCTGCCCTCTGGGACCTGAGGCTCTGGCCAGATATTCTTCGGACAGTTGGAAGTGGCCCAGAATGATGGAAAGGGCTGTGCGGATCCATGAGTAGACGTGGAGCCACAGGGCTGCTGCATTCCAGCAGCAGGTCGTGGAGCTTCCATGTCCTTTTCTGTAACGTGGGGAGGATACCATACGTAGCAGTCTGTGGTGGGAGCTAAACCTAATCATTCACGTAAGGAACCAGCCTAACGCCTGACACACAGTGGGGGCTTAAAATATGAGTTCCCTTTTGTTTCTTCTTTTCTTTCTAGTCTGTTTCTCCTGTTTTTCATTCTGCAGAATCATCGTTCATTATTGCTGTATACAGTCACTGAGTGGCATTGGCAGCAGGCACTGTGGATGCTGTGGTGAGTGAGATGGGTCCCAGCCCTTGGAGCAGTCCACAGACTCCTGGCAGAGACAAGCAGATGAGGACAATCCATACAGTAGGTAGGAACAGGGACGTCACAATCCCTGGAGCAATGCTGTGAGGTGCTTAATATGATCACTCTCATTTACAGATAAAACACTGAGACTTAGAGAAGTGAGGGAACCATGGCAGGATGCAATCTTCATTCAGCTCTGAGTCCAGGTTCCCAGCTGTTTCCTCAAGGCTCTTTGCCACTTCCTTAGGTGTCCTTCTTCCCTGGGCTTCCTCAGCTCCTCTCAGAGCAATGATCATCTGGGTCCTCATTATTTGTTTGCTGAGCTCTTGTCCCTACCAGTCTAAAAGCCCTTCAGGAGCTGGAATCATGCCTGGACCAGGGGCCCAGCATAGGGTCTGGCACAGAGCAGGCATCAATGCCTGTTTGTTGAAATGGAACCAGTACAGAAGCACAACAGGGCAGCACTCCCCTGAACTTCAGCTCCCCAAGGGAGTGATGGGCAGAGTCTGTAATTCCAACAGTCACCCTTCCCTCTGGATTTGACCTCAGCAGCATGACCCCACCCTAGTTGGTCTGGGTCCTTCCCTCCCTCCTTTCTTCCTGGTCCCACATTCAGGCCAACAGGATATGCAGGGCAGGATGCGCAGTGGCCAGGCATGTCCAACCAAGTAGGCCAACCTAGGAAGTGAGGATGAAGTCCAGGTGAAGGAGAAATGCCTAAGAAGAGTTTGCATCTCCTAAAGCAGTAGGCAAAGGAGCTTAATTAGGATTGGGACTAAGTGTTCAGAGAATCGGCTTAAAAAGCAGGAAGCTGAAAAAGCGTGCGTCTGTCTGTTGTTGGCATCTGAGTGGCTGCTTCCCTTCCTTGTCAAAGCCCTGTACATGTTGCCCATTTGCTTGGGTCCCAGCAGGCCCTGAGGCCAGGGGAGCCTGGGAAGGAGCTACCCTGGGAAGGAGCTCTCCTGGGGGAGTGACTGACAGGTTGTCAGGCAGCACAGACTCTTGGATGGGAACTTGGCTCTCAGGGCCAATCAGACAGCAGCTGAGATCCCAGGATGAATTGGCTCTTGTGATGGTAATGGATGCTCTGAGGCTGCCTCATCTGCCTCTGCTCTGTCTCTTCTGCACACCCCCAACCTCCATCTTGCCTTCTTGTCCTCTCCCTGTTTACTGGCCAGTGATGCGGTGGGTGGAAGAGCCAGTAAATCCATCAGGCGGGGGAGGCGGGAAGACTCGGACCATCAGTTCATGAATCAGCCCAGCTCTGGGGCTCCTGTCAGTCGAACCCAGCACAGCAGCAGCTGGAGTCGGTGCCCCAGGGGCACTGTGGTAGGGAAGGAGAAGGCACCTCCAGGACCAGACAGACCTGGCTCAAACCCTGGCACCTTCACTCACCAGCTCTGTGACCTTGGGTAAGCAACGGGACTTCTCCAAGCCTCAGTATCCTCCTCTGTCGAATGCGGGTGGTAGAAACTGCCTTGCCTAACTCACAGGTTGTTGAGAGGATCAAATGAGAGAAAGGGTTTCCAAATTGCTACCAATGGACGTTACCGTTATTGCCAACCATGCAGTGGGCGCAACCCAGAATCCAGCTCAAACTCAGGTCTCTTGACTCCCAGAGTTTGGTTCTTGCCCTGTACCAGACCCTCATACTGATCTAGCCTAGGTTTTCGCCTGGTCTGGAAGCAGAGTGATAGACTTGATGACCTTGGGTTGACCCTTTCTGGGTCTGCCTGATTCAGCTGGAGAGAGTGTAATAAGAATTGAGCCCCGGTGTGTTGTGTAAAACTGATGAAACGGCTGGTCAGTAAATGTGACTGATGAAATTGTATCTCCCACTGAATCCCTGAACGGATCCCTAGAGACTCAGTGTAAAGGGTGTGTCTTTCTCGTGGAGCAGTGGTGGGGGTGACGGGGGAAGGGGTGGGTGTTAGGGATAAGGGAGGAGGCAAATATACACTCCAGCCCTCAAGGAACTTGCAAACTCTTTGGAGATGTGGGACACCTATTTAAGAGATGTTAGATAAAAATACAGGGAGTCCAAGATCTCATGTCTGGTCTGTTCATAATAGTGCCCCCAGTGCCTCATGCACATAGTCAGCATTCAATAAATATCTGACACATGAAGGAATAAGGCAAGCGAATGGCACAATGTTTGTATGTTATCTGTATGCCCTTTGGGACTTTTATGCCCCTGGGAGATTTGTGTCAACCTTGGTGTGAAGCTCAGATTGTTTGGTTATTCTGCAGGTGTTTGTCTTGCTTCTCTGTTCCTGCTCCTGGGGGTCTGCAGCACCCTTTGTGCCATGTCAAACCATAGACTTAGACATAAAGCTTTGCCTTTCTCCTTTTTCCACAAAAATTTGATTGCACTGGGGATTTTGCCATGCTTTGTCACTTGACTGAAGATTTGAGGGTGTCATGGGGAGGGATCACAGGTTTTGCCAACTTTATGGACTCCCCAGTGGACATCTACCAGCTCCTTTCTCATTCCAACCTGTGGCTTTTCTTGCAGGGAGAACTACCAGTCTGCTTTCCTCAGTCTCGGAAAATTCCAAGGAATACAACATTCTCCATTTTTTCCCTTCCACATTAATCTTCCCAAGAGGGTTCCAGGCTCTTTGAATTCCCAGATGAGTTCACCGAGGGCAGTGAACCAGATTCAGACTCAGGATAGAGAAGCCCTTTCTAACACTGAGAATTATCCAGATTGCCTAGAGGTGCTGAGCTCCCTGTCAAAAAAGGTGTGCCAGCAGAGTGAGGTTGCAGAGGAGCCCCAGGTGTGCAGATGAAGATTCTCAGGTACTTGTGGGTTGGAAAGTGTATGAAGCCAAGCAACAGGAGAGCTGGGTTTACGGCCCCAGCTCTCTTAGTGACACTCACTATGGGTCTGACTAAATTCCTACCTTTGTCTGTGCCTCACCATGTCCTACCTGTGTCTATGTCATCATTTGTTTGCACAACAGTCTCCTGCACAGCAGGGGCTGGGCAGGTCTGAATGGGTGCTCACTTAGGATCAGTCACTGCAGCTCTAAGACACTGTGATTTCCTGGTATCTCAAGAGTAGAAGGTGATTTGTTTTTTTCTGCAACAGGAATTGGGTGTCAAGTTTGTGGGAAATTGAAAGTGAGTGACTGAATTTTCTTATCTTTCTGGCTCTAGGCCCAGCTGGGGCTCTGTCTGGCTCTAGCAGATGGGAAAGGGGCCTTGGGTGAGAGGAGCTGGCCTCAGACCCTCCTCTTGTCTGTGGAGAAAATGAAGCAGGCTCTGCATCCTGCATGGAGAGGGCCCAGCCAGGTGGGGCTGAGCTTCCTGGTCTGTGGAGGCAGAGGAAGGGAACGGCATGGACCAGTGTGGCTTCTGTGTTGGCAGCTTGTAGGGAGAGCATCTTCTGCATCTCTGTGCAGCCCAGGCTCAGGGAGGAAAGCAGTGCTGTCGGAATGGGACTGGAATATGGATGGAGCCTTCCTCTTACAATGCAGACTTCATGGGCTCTTAATATCCAACCTAACAAGGCCCGGTATGATCTGCTCCCTGCCCCCTATAGTGGACTTGTAGTGTGTCAAGTTAGCTAGGTTGGAACTGGGTTTTCCAGAGTTCCCTTCCCTGCATGGAGTCAGGTGTACAAGGGGCACAAGAGACATTTTGTGGGATATTTGGAAGGATGTGAACAGCAGTAGTATTCTTTGACACTCGGAAGGGCAGTGCAGGGCCCCAAGCATTGGTGCAGTCACACCTGTTGGCATGGGAAAGCAGCTGGGCCTGCAATTCCTCCACCTCCTGCGGTATTTTCCCTTGGCCTCTTCTCCTGCCCTAAGGATGTGTTCAATTCCATGGTGAAAAGCTGCTTCTCGTGGAGGCTACCCTCACAGCCCAAGTTGGAACTTTGGAGTTAGTGAGACCTTCAGGATTCCACTTCACATCCATCTTTCCTCTAATTGTCTGCCCTTGTGACTTCAGGCCCCAGCATCAGACCCGAGAAAACAGCCTCAGATAGGTGGTTAAACCACCCCCCACAGCTGCATCAGGTCAAATCCCTGGAATAAAGCCCTTATTATTCTGATCACCCCTAGCAGTTCTGCTTCTCTCATTAAAACTTGACCAGCACCTTGCCTCTCCAGGATCCTCTCGTGCTGTTCTCCCTGGTGTTCCCTGCATGCCAGCTGCTCTGGCCTTCTTTTCTTTCTTTATTATTATTATTATTTTTGAGATGGAGTCTTGCTCTGTCGCCCAGGCTGGAGTGCGGCGGCACAATCTCAGCTCACTGCAACCTCTGCCTGCTGGGTTCCAGCGATTCTCTTGCCTCAGCCTCCCAAGTAGCTGGGATTACAGGCACCCGCTACCAGGCCTGGCTAATTTTTGTATTTTTAGTAGAGACGGGGTTTCAGGCTGGTCTCAAACTCCTGACCTCAAATTATCATCCCACCTTGGCCTCCCAAAATGCTGGGATTACATGCATGAGCCACTGTGCCTGGCCTGCCCTGGCCTTCTGTTTGTTTATTTGTTTGTTTCCTTGAACGTGTGAAGCTCCTTCCCACTGCAGAGCCTTTGTATGCATGACTCCTTCTTGACGAGTGTGTCCTTCGCACTCCTCTGCCAAGCCCGCCTGCTCGTTCGGCAGATCGTAGTCTGCTTTCTAATGGTGCTAAATGTCTCTCTCTCTCTCTCCCTCTGATAGACCTTTGCAGGTTTGTGGTTTTTTCGTGTGTATGTGCATATAGGGTGTGGTCATGTGTATTATGTCTGTCTTCCCAGTAGACCACAATCTTCACGTAGTCATGGGCCGCAACTGACTACGTTCACCTCATATAGCCCGGCCTAGGAGAGTGGTTGACACATGGTAGTTCTTTAGTGATGACTTATTTAATAATTGAATGAAAGATAGAATGAGAAAACAAAGGAAAAAGGAAAGAAAAGAAGAAAGAAGAGATAGGATAGAAGGAAGAGAGAAAGAAGGAAAGAGGTCCTATTCATCATCTAATTTCTAGCAGCTATTGCTTCCCCAGAGCACCTTCCGGGGCAGGCTGGGCAGAAGCCTCTCTGTGTCTCCATTATACATCCATTCTTACACTGAATTTTGAGTGTGTCTTGGTTCCTTTTCTCCTAACTAGACCGTAAGCTCTCTGGGGTAGGGACTGAGTCTGGCACAGGGCAGGAGTGCAATGAATGTGTGAACTTGTGGAAAGTCTGGGTATTTTAGCATGGCATTCCAAGTCTTTTACCATCAAGCTCTGGCTCACCCTCGGGCCCATCTCTTCCTGTCCCCAAACTCTTCCTTGTTCCTTGAACAAGCCACATTCCCTCCAAGGCTTTGTGTATGCAGTCACCTTGGATGGCCTCCCCACTTCTTCCTCTGGCCAACTTCAGGCTATTTTTCAAGGCCAGCTTTAGAGCAGCTTCCCAGGGCTGGCCGGAGGGTGGGAATGCTGGCAGGATGGTGAAGGTGTACTTGGGCTGAAGTGCTGACTGATTTTTTTCCGCAAGGGATTTCTTTCTCCCAAATGCTTCCCAGTGATTCAAAGACTTTCCAGAAACAAGAGCGGTCACTGGATCTCAGAATAGAAGGGAGGCTCCGGTAAATGAACTGGACATCGTTTCCCTCTCCCTCCTGCTAGCATTTCCTCTACTCCACCCCCGGTTGCCCTGACACACACCTTCCATCTCCTCTCAACTCAGTGGCTTACCCCTTGCACAGGGCTTGGAGCTAATTTGGGATCACTAATATCCCTGTCTGTGGTGTGGAGTTCTGGTCCTTATACTTCATTCTTCCGTGTTCATTTGTTTTGAACGAATGGAGAATGGAATATTCTATTCCTGATCCTTCAGACAAAATGTCATTATGGTGATTCATGGACTCAGAATTCCAGAACAAATTCCTTGTGCTGGGCACTGGGAATACAAGATACTCAGTTTCTGACTTGGTGAACTCTCAGGCTGACTGGAAACAGAGACAACTATAGCCTGGGTTGATAGATGGGATCACATGGGCCTGTGGCACAAGGGGCGACAGGGAGCCTTTTCAGAGGATGTGGCATCTAAACTTACACCTGAAGGATTATCTGACTTGGCCAGACAAAGGAACAGCGAGTGTCCTAGGCAAAGGGTTGGGGTCCCAGACACAGAGCACAGCAAGGAAGGCCTGGAGGCAAAAGAGAAGGGCCCATTCCGGGTACTGGAGGAGTGCAGTGTAACCTGAGATGGAGGAGGATGAGGGTCCCCTCCTGGTGAGGGTGTCCACTAGGAGATGAGGGTGGACAGGTTGGCTGGGATCACACCACAAAGCGACTTAGGGAGTCAGGATAACAAATCTGAACTTTATTTAGAGGGCAATGGAGAGCCATGATGGGTCTTGGTCTATCTAACTGTAAAGCAAAAATAACAACACTTGATTTTATTCTGCTGTGAAGGACAGCGTTCTAGTGTACCCTCTGCTTCTATCTCACTGTGCAACCTCAGACCTGTCCTTCTCTACCCTCATGTCAACCCTCCCCCACTTTCCAGCTCCGGGGCCCTTCAACTATTGAGTAAGGCATTTGGACCAGATGATTGTTAAGACCTTCTAGCTCTGAGATGCTCTAATTCTAGGATATTCTGTATGATTAATTAATTAAATAACATTTACAAATTTTGTGCCAGGCGTTTTAGAAGACCATGATTACAGTCTGCTGGAGAGGCAGATACACAAATCCATACCCATAACACAAAGCAGAATGAGCTCAGAACTGTCAGAGCACAGTGGAGCAAGTGATTCATTCTCCCTCAGGGATCTGGGGGCGGCTTCAGAGAGGAGGCAGCAGATGATCTGGGCCTTGAAGGATGCACTAGGGGACAAAGATAGGGCCTGCTTTGTTCGGGGATAATGAGTTACTTGGGGGCTAGAGACAGGTAGCCAGATACTCTTGGGGGGTCCTGAATGGCTGAGGGGTGCGCTCTGTCCTCTGTAGGGCACGGGGAAAATGTGGAGGACCTGGGGAAAGGAAGGTGGCTGGAGGAGGAGGGTGAGTTCACTCACTCTATCTATGGGAGACTAGAGTGGAGTTTGTTTTATTGATTGAAATCTAATTCATGTGGTGCATACAGGAAAGGGGTCATTTCAGAGCCCCATCTATAAGTCAGACTGTGAGGCAGGTACTGAATACTCGATCTTTCTTGTTTTAACCCTGACAACAACTCTCCAAAGCAGGAATGGGAATTCAGCTTTCGATAGGAGGAAACAAGCTCGATGGTGCAGTACTGTGTCCCAGGTTACACAGTCTGAGGGTGGCAGAGCTAGAAGTGCACCCCCATCCCCACCGCCCATGGGGTGCCTACCTCCAGAGCTGTGACCTTTTTACAGACCGCTCTGCCTGCTTGGTACCCAGCCCTCCCTGGACTCTGAGGCGGATATTTTCCACTGGACCCAACACCCATGTCCAAGGGCTTGGTCCAAGACATCTCCCGCTGGCCTCTGGTGATGCTGGGGTGTGGAGAGGGGTGAGTGCTGGAGGGGAGAGGAAGTGCCTTCCATCTCTCCTGTCACGGGACACCCTCCAAGAATGGGCACCAGGCTCCCCACTGCCCCGGGTGGGGATAAACTGTTGAACTCTCTGCAGAGATAAAAAGCACTATCTTCTCCCAGCCCTGAGTGTTAGCAGATGGGGCCGCTAGGGCCAACCTCCAGCTGCCTCCACCCACACTGTGAGGAAAAGCTGTCTGAGGAGGGCAGGAGGGGCTGGTCCCTCAGGCTCTGCCTCCATCTGGAGCTGCCCGAGCACAGCCATTCTGCACAGCCCCTGCCCAGCAGGGAGGACCCAGAGGTGAGCGTGCAAGGATCTGAGATGAGTGTTCACATCCTAGTTCTGCTACTTTTCTGAAATGGGCAGAAGATGGGCAAATTACTTCTGTGAGCCTTAGCTTCTCATCAGTAAAAGGGAGCTGATAATTCCTTCTAGGTGCTAAGTGATATTATTCTTAGAAAAGTGCCAAAATTAGGGTCTGGTGCATAGCACGCCCTTTGCAAGCAGATGGTCTTCACAGTGTTGGGATGAAGTGAAGTCAGACTGTCCGGGTCCAAGTGTGTCTGCACCTCTAGCTGTGTGACTGCGGGGAAGTTCACTTCAACTTGGTGCCTTGGTCTCCTCTTTTATAAAATGAGGGTTGTTGAGAGGGTGATGGTGAGTTCACATAAAGCATCTAGGACAGTGCCTGGCATGGTGGCAAACACTACGGAAGAATCAGTTATTTATTATCAGCATCAGTCTGTGGTCCACATTCTGACTGCTGAAGCCCCAGTGTCTTTTGCTTGCTTTCTCTTCCCCTGGGCAAACTTTCTCTCTCACATTCACATCCTCTCTTACGTCTCAGGGGGAAGGATGCTCTGTGGATCCCTTAGCAGCATATGTGGAGGAATTTGAGGCTGACGGGGACACAGCCTTTCTGGCCCAGCTTAGTTGAGACCATGAAGGCTGCCTCCTACTCCCTCTGTCCCATGAGGGAGAATGGAACTTTCTATTCCTGATCCTGCAGACAAAATGTCATTATGGTGATTCATGGACTCAGAATTCCAGAAAGTCCAGGCTGAAAGGACTGCCCTCAGAGGGCATCCTCCCTACTCCATGGCCTTGCCCTTGTCTCTCCACCCGCCCCCCCACCCATAGAAGGCACTAGATCTCAATATAAGCCTCAGGGCAGCAAGACTGATCTAGCTTCCCCATTATTCTCCTTGGGAATAATGCCCAAGGACCACTAGGCCTGAGTCTCACAGCTCCAGGCCTGGAAAGGAGCCTACTTGTCCCGTCACAGATCACAACTGGGCGGGCGAGCTCTGAGCCTTTGCTGTATGAAGGGATGTTTTGATAACCTCTTACCGCTCCTCCCCCACCCTGCAAAGCCCCACCTGATCACCCCACACTCTGGGCCTCCTCTTATCTCCTTACTCTAAGCTCCCCATCCATTACTGTCGGCTGGCAACACAAGTTTTATCTGAGCCTCTGTGGAATGGAATTGATTTCTGTGAATAATTGGAATAGCTGGCTAGTGACCCAGTATTGCTGCCACCAGGGTAGTTGGAGCTTCAAAGCTCTCATCCAACTCTTCCTCTCTCTCTCCATTCCCGTGGCTGTTGTCTGGTCCAAACCATCCTGACCTTCTGCTTGGATCATGATTACAGCTTCCTAACTGCGCTGCCTCTTTCTGATTACCCTGCACCCCATCATCCACTCCAATCCATCCTCTACATAGCAGCTAAATAGATCATTAAAAGCTCAAACCTTCCTAGACAGTAACGCCTTCCTACCTTGGCCTGCCATTTAGGGGTCTTTCTGATGGAATTCCAGCTTAACTTTCCAGGCTTACAGGTAAAAATTCACCTTCGTGTTCCCTAAGCATCAGTCAGAGGAGGCCTTTGCCCAATCCACTCCCTCAGGTGTACTCATTCGTTCTGCCAACCACTGTTGAGCACCTACCTTGTCCAGGGCCTCCATGGGGCACTAAGAATACAGACAGGGATTAGGTGTAGACCTTGTCCTTTGACAGCATGTGGATTTGTGGGAGATGCAGATTCATAAACAGATCATTTGCAGTGGTGTGAAATGGGTTTTTAGAGAAGTCTAGGGTTAGAGGGATTGGGGAAGGAGCTGTGAGAGCCCTAACCCAGCTGGGGTTTGGTGTGGAAGGTTTTCTGGAGGAGAGAGCATACAGTGAGGCCTCAAAGGATGAGAAAACTGGCCAGACAGGCAAAGGAACCTTTTCTGTTAAACAGTACTGAGCTCTTTAACCAGACCAGTTCAAAGGTTGCTTCTTCCAAGGATTCTTCCCAAATTGGCAAGACCTACACAGCCCTCCCTCCAGGCCTGGCTTCATGGGCATGCAGCTTGTGTCCTCACGTAGGGCCCTGCACTCAGTTTAATCCTCTGCTGTTGTTGTCTTGAAATTAGTAGTAATTTTTGAACAAGGGCCCCACATTTTCCTTTTTTCACTAGGCCCCTCCAATTTTGCAGCTGGTCCTGCCTCCGTTAGGTCTTGTCACTTTTGACCTTGTATTACATTTGTCCACTCAAATGCCGTATCTTTTGCCTGGTGAACACCTGCAATTCCAGGTGGGTCTGACTCATCTCTGTCCTCAGGGTCCAGCACAGAGGCAGGCACCCAAGAGGCATCTGTAATGATGTTGGTGAGTGCAATAAGACCCTGCTGAGACCCAGCCATTTAATCAAAGCTAGGGTAGCATCCCGTGGGAAGGGGTGCAGCCCAGCTTGCACATGCTCCAGGAATTCAGGGGGAAAGAGATGGCTTCAGCTGGAGACAGCAGGAAGTGGTCCCCAAAGGACCCTCCACTGCTCTCCTCTTGTCAAACGGCCCTGTAAACAGCGCAAAGCCCTTTCCAATGTGTAGTTTCACTTCTTCTAGCTGTGCAGGGCCCCTTCCCATCTCATTAGGCCCCTCCCTAGGCCTCTGGGTATAGTGGCAAGAAGCTGGGAGGTAGGATGACAGCATCTTAATTTCCCTGCTAATTACAAGTGCTGGGAAGAGGGGTGCTAAATGCCAGATAATTACCCAGGAGGAGACACGCGCCAGACTCCTGGCTGCTCCCAGCCCCAGGAATTTTGCTTTAATGGTTTTTCTTTTCTTCTTCCTTTATTAAAAAAAGAGAGAAAAAGAGTTAAGACCCTGGCCTTCTCTCTCCTTAGGCTTAGGAGGTTAAAAAAAAAAAAAAAAAAAAAGGAATCTTTCCTAAACTTTTTTCTACCCTCTCCTTATCAGGGACCTAGATTTAGATGCTAAGCACTGGGTTTGCCAAGAGTGTCTGAAGAGCAGCAACCTCATTTATGCTTGAGTTAGGCTGAGGGTGTGGAATGGGATTGGGGCTGGCAGGAAGGGGAGCCCCAGGCCTCTGCGCTGCTCTGCTCACTACCCCTAGACATACAAGCGCGCGCACACACACACACACACACACACACACCCCTCCACTTTTAAGAATGGGAAACTGAGCTGTTTGTATTGTTTAGGATTGCAGGGTATGAGGAGTCAGGGAGGGGGACCTCTGTCGGCTCTCATTCCCAAGGGCAGGGGGCAGAGGAGGGGGCAATGTCACCCAGTTGCTTGGCCTCACTCCCACACCCTGATGCCTGCCAGCTTCAGGCACAGCTTGAAAGGCTCCCAACAGGAAGCTATTAAGTTGATGAGCATTCTTGTGGTCCTGGATTGATACAGCGACGCTCTGTTTTGTAAAGCTGTTGTAATTTCCATAATAACATTTTCCTCTTCTTAAATAAACTTGGACTCTAGCCCGAAGAATGTGGCTGGCTTTGCCCGGGGAATTCAGGACCTGAGACTATGGAAGGAACACCCCCTGTTAAGGTGGGAAGGGGAAGGGAGAGTCACAGCTCCTCCAGCCCAAGGGGCTGCAACAGGCCAGTGGAGTCCAGGTCCTGCAACAGTCTCAGAGGGCTCCATAACTTTGCTCTGGGCCTGGCCAGGGCTCCTGGATATATTCCTTTTATAGCACAAGGAGGCAGCCTAGTACAGTGGTTAAGATTATAGACTCCAGGTTTTGGTTATAGGACCACTATGTACTACTTGTGTGATCTTAGGTAAGTTACTTAATCTCTCTGTGCCTCAGTTTCCTCACCTGAAAAGTACAGATAATAATGGTATATAACATACACTGTGAAGATTAAATGAGCTAATATATGTAAAGTAGCTCATGCAAGCATGTGCTTAATACATCTTTAAAATAAATGTTCAGAGATGACCATGTCTCAGATAATTTTACAATTCTAAGTATCCCAGGTTCCAGAGTCAGGGAATAATAAAAGTCTTAGCATTTTTGACTCACTGAACTATGAAAGTCTTAAGATTATTTGAATCACTGAACTACGACAGTCTTAAGATGATGGAGTAATGGAATCAAATAATAACTTTCAATGTGGACTCTTAGGCTATGAAACAGAATGATATTCACATCTCGAGGCCTTAAAGGTCAGACTAGCTAGATGTCCAGGGTCTGCTCTAAAATCTCCATGACTGACAGCCCATTACCTCCTAAGGCTGCCCCTGGGAAGCTGTTGAATATGGAACCCAGTTTTGCCTCCTTTTGTCAGCCCCTATTGGTCCTAGTTCTCTCTGGCTACCAGAACACATCTGCTTCCTCCTCCCACGAGAAACTGGGGAGAGATGGAGACAGCACCCAAAGCCTGCTCTTCTTTAAGCTGTTTCCTCTCAACTGGGCTTTCCATCGTGCCATTGCTGGGCTACCTTGGCTTGGCCAAGCCCCATCTCCTATTGTCCCCGTGTGAATACCGGGTAAATATGCCTGTGGCAGGGCTTAGAGGGATTTCTGTCACCCTCCATATCTCTTAAGCTGGTCCAGGACCAGGCTCTTCCTGGCAGGTTAGCTTCCCTGGAGCTCAACTCCTAGAGCCCATTTCAGCGAATAGTTCCAGGAGTGAGCATGCATGTATATGCATGTGTATGCGTGTGAGCCTATGTACGTGTGCCTTTGAGTAGAAGATTGGAAAGGGAGTTTGAGGCTGAATCTCAGAATTTAAGACTGTCAAGACTAGAGGGAAAAGGAAGGAAGTACAATGGCTGAAGTTCTCCCAGTGGAGACTGGCCCAGTCCTCATCATGAGGGCACCTGCTGAAGTGGTCAGATGGGCAGCAGGCTAGCAAGGCCTTTGTCTTATGTAGCCTCCAATGGGTCTGTAGAACATCTACAATATCCCATTTTATTGTTTCATAATTTCCCCATATTATTTCCTTTCAGAAGAAGCAAACAGCCTGCAGACGGGACACCTATTCACCCCGATGCAAGTGTGACTGTGAGTTGAAGGCATTTCTCCCAAATGTAGCTTGTTGGGCATCTGGTGAGCATTGGGAAGATATGTAAGGCTGTATGGGTGTGTCCTGCACAAAGGTGTCTGGTGAGGGGCTGAGATCCAGCCAGAGCTCTCCTGGCTTGGGGCAGTGTCCAACCAGAGGAAGGGGCACTTTTTTCTAATGCATACACTGGTGTCCCAAGGTCTAGCAGCACACAAAAGGAGGTGGGTGGAGTGGGTGATAAAATAAGGGAAAATGCCAGCCCAGGAATATAGGAGCTGGGAAGGGTCACATTTATCTAGCCTTTTCCTGAAGGCTTGTATGCTTCAGGCCTCCCCAGGAAGACAGAGCACAGGACTGACCCAGACCCAGTGCCTTCACGTAAGAGCTCTAGTCAACACAGGAAACAGACACCCAACCAAACACGAGGAAAAGCTGTGGGAGCTGGGGGTCGAGGGGTGGTCTCCAGATGCTCCCCAGCTCCAGGCTGTGAAGGATCAACAGGAGGATATCAGGTAGGAGAGCTGGGGTGGGAGGCCTAGGCAGCAAGGTGACACTGGAGGGTGGGGAGTGATTCTCAGCTCCCTTGCAGGGCTCAGGGTGGGGAAGACCTTTAGCACCCATTAGATGCCTGAGTAAGTGACTGAATGCAGGTACATGGGTGCCTGTGGGGGAACTGGAGAAAGGTGAAGCTGGGGAGTTGGGCAAGGCCTGGATCTGCAGGGTCCCCTGGGCTCTATGTGAAGATGCTCAAATGTTTCTCTTATTGGTGACAGGGAGCTATTGAGTGACTGATGAGATCTGTTGGAACAATCATTCTGGCAAAGGTGTGGAGATGGCTCAGAGGATTGAGCTGGAAGCAGGGTGGCCTCAGCCACATGTGCTGCCATGGCTCTGAGCAGGGTGACTAGGCCAGGGCAGAGTTTGGTGCAGAGCCCTCAGAAGGCTGAAGAAGGCAGGGCTGCATGGATGCAGAGGCACTGGGCGTGTTCCCCAAGCCTGGCTCTCACGGGTGTGGGGCTCCGTCTCCACCAGCAGCAGTGTTTCCTGCCTGGACCCTGAGCCTGCCAGTCAGAAGCAGCATCTGGTATCTCTCCCAGGCTGGACATGAGCTTGGAACCCAGGGACCACCTGAGTCAAACCAGCAGCTCTGACCCCAATTTCAGGCAGGGGGTGACGTCACACCTCTTGGGTTCTGTGGAGGAGGAGCTGGAGGCAATGGGGGGACACATAGAACAGAGAGCAGACAGTAGGGCAAGGCAGTGGGGGGCACTGGGGTCTGAAGAATAAGAAAGCCTGGGGCAAGAGGATGCTGTTTGAGCCCAGCTCTGCAAGGTGACTGTGTCCAGGTCACCACTCCCAATCCTGCCCATTGGGAGAACTCATAGAACATCAACCCAAGGAAGGGGTACAAGAACCTCTGCAGCCCCTTCGTTTTTCTGATGGGACTCTGATGTCCAGGGTTTTCTAGCCTGCTTTGAAGAGGCATGTTTAGAAAAGGAGAGACTCTGGCACCCATAGAGGGCCGTGGGGTGGGGGTGTACCGTAAGTGACTAGGGGATACGCAGTGCGTACAGGAGGCTGGGGCTAAAGCCGAATGACTGTTCTTTCCTCTGTATTTCCTGTGGCCTGGCATTCAGGACCCTTTCTGTTGAGTCCTCTCCTGTTTCTGTGTCCGCTTCTCTACCTTAAGCTCCTCCTCCCTACACCCCCTGGGGTCCGGCTCCTCCCTCTTCTCCAAGCAACTCCCTCCCTCTTCTGCCTACACCTGCTGCACATCCTGTGTCCCCGCGGCACCCTTTCCCACCTGCCCTCAGCTCAGGTGCCTCTGTCCTGGCCGGCCTCCCTTGCCCTGTTGCTGCCCTTTCTTCCTGCTTCAACTTCCGGCCTGAGCCAGGTCTCACCCTCTTCTTTTAGAAAACATTGTTTCACCTTGAATTGTCATTACTTGTGTCCGTGTGATTGGAGTCAGACGGGCTGGTTTGAGCCCTGCTCTGAAGAGTGGTGGAAATTTGGGTGTGGTCCTTAACTTCCTCATTACTCCATTTTCTCGTTTGTAAAATAAGATTCTTGAATATGGGCCTCGTAGACAGGATGTCCATCTGTCCTGGCTTGCCTGAGACATCTCAGTTTCTGCCTGTTGTCTCTGTGTAATTATTAATAGTGTGCCCTTTTACTCGCAGAAGTGTCTCAGTTTGTGTGATAAATTATATGTTCACTCTACTCCTAAAGCTCTTATGAAGATCAAATTAGATGATACCATGAGATAATCCATGTACAGTTTCTCAGCAGAGTGCCTGGCATAGAGTAAGTGCTCATTAAATCTTTGCTTTTGTTATTTCTCTCTCCAGCAGACTGAGCTTGTTGAGGGAGGCACCGTGTCTGATTCAGTTACCATTACCAGATGAGAATGGCCAATTATGAGAGAATTCAGAGTACAATCAAGTCCAATAAATGCCATAGTGATGCTGAGGATAACTTTGTCTCTCTTTCATGACTGAAAAGCATTACTGCAACTTTATTACCCACCTCCTCTTTGCACTGTGCTGTGGCCCAGGAGCACTGAGCAAGGGAGCCACATATCTTGTGTACCTACTGCATGCAAAGCTTTCTTCTTTCTGTCATTGAGTCCTCACATTCAGCCAGAGAGGTAGGTCTGGTGCTAAGGGACTATGGCCATTAAAGAGCTGTTCTGTTTTAGGATTATAAGAGATAGGACTGGGAGTGGTGAGAGGTGAACTTGGGGAGTTTGCAGGGAGCACATGGCTCAGGGCTTGTGAACCACAGGAAAGGAGCATGTACTGTTCTTCGAGGGCAAAAGCCATGGAAGAGCTTAATCCAGGAGTGACATGGCATAGTCAGATCTGTATTTCAGAAAGATCTTTGGGCCAAGTGTAGGGGCTTATGCCTGTAATTCCATAATTTTGAGAGGTCGAGGCCAGGAGGATTGCTTGAGACCAGTAGTTCTGAGACCAGCCTGGGTAACACAGTGAGACTCCATCTCTACAAAAAATTTAAAAATCAGCCAGGTGTGATGGCGTGTGCCTGTAGTCTCAGCTACTCAGAAGGCAGGGGTGGGAGGATCACTTGAGCCCAGGAATTTGAGGCTTCAGTGAGCTATGCTTGTGCCACCACACCCCAGCCTGGGCAATACAGTGAGACCCCATCTCTAAAATAAATAAAGATCTGGTGTGGGATGAACTGGAAGGGTGTGAGGCCAGATGGGAGATGACCATCGTAGTAATCTAAATGGGAGATAATAGGGGCAAGTGAGCCAGAGAATTATCTAAGATATTGGCTCTCATAGAGCTTAGCACCATGCCTGGCACACATGTTGTTAATATTAATTAATAATATTCATTATGAAAACAATAGTAAGAAGAATACTTATGCCTATTTATTGAGTCTTATAACGTGTGGTATAAAGTACTTTATCCACACTATTTTGTTTAATCCTTGTAACTATCCTATCAGGTAGGTGCTTTACTATCCCTATTTTACAAATGAGGAAACTGAGGCCCAGAGAAGTTAGGTGCTATGCCAAAGGTCACACACAACTGGGGAGAGAAAGAAAACTTCAAGGCACAACTATCCAACTCAGAGCTTACGCTCTAATTAAGCCACCACACCAGCCACCTTGGAGGTATTTCTTGGGCAGTCCTGGGCACTGAGGAGAGACCCAGCAGGAGAAGCCTATGTCAGGCTGGCCTTGGAGGAGAAAAGGAAGGGGTAAGTTTATTGTGTAATGGGGTGTCTGAGTGAGAAGAGCTCCTGTGGAATTTCCAGGGCAGTTGCTGTCCCTGGAAGTTTCCTCCCACTGATACAAGCCAAGGCGGACCTAGGGGAGGGAGAAACAGGCGGGGGAGGGATCCGGCAACCTCCCCCGACCCCAACAGGTTTTGGTTCCGTGGTGCTTCTAGGATCATCTGTCTTCCGGTACCAGCTCCTTGCAGAGGAGCCATCTTGTTTCCTCCAGAGACCACCATCTCTCTCCTAATTGGTGGAAAATTGGTTGCTAACTGTCAGGAAATTGCCGATTTTCCATCCATTACTGGGAGGACCAGGGCTGTGTAGCTGTGGGGGACTCTGGGTGGGAAGCAGACGTTGATTAGGCCTTGCAGTTAACGATTAGGTTCGTGGACCTCCTCAGGCAGTCCTCCCAGGCTGCTTATTAACTCCCTGTGAAGACCCATTGGGCAGGAGATATTGGTTAAATGGAACGCAGAGCCACAAAAGAGTTACTATTCATTAGGCCTCGGTTGTGGGGAGGGGGGAGACCGGGGAACAAACTGTGGCCTCAATTCAGGAATGTTAAACAGCCCCATAAGCTGGCAGAGAACTTTATAATTGCTGCTATTAAAATATATGTATTTATATAGGTGATTTGTTGGAGGAAAGAATTTCAGCATTAGGGTGAGATCCCTGCTATGATTTTACCAAGGATTAAGTTGTTAGGGACTAGATATTAATTAAGGCTGAGGGCCCCAATCCTTTCCTAATTAGCTCATGGAGTATAATTTGCCTGCAAATGCTACTGTTACAATCACCTTGAATTTGTCTGGAGCTCTCCTCCAGTGCATCAGGTGGGCTTTACCCCATTACATGAGCAGAAGGGAGGGGAGGGGTCAGGACGCCTGGGCTCCACTCCCAGCCCCTGCTCCTGATTCATGAGGAAGGGGTCTTTTTCTGGCTTGTCGCCCACAATGAAGAAGTACTTAAGGGAAAGGATGCGATATGTCTGAGTAGCCCTTCTCAGCCGGGACACTGGGACCCATGCTGTTGGTGAACAGTCAACACAGGACTGAGGATGAAAATACCTTAATGCCCATGCTCTTCGGGGTTCTCCACAACCTGAGAGGTCTAAAGGACTTGCCTAGGGGAAGTCAGAGGGTTCTTCTATGGGGCTTTAACTTCAATTGTCCACAGGCTCCTTTCTGAACAACAGGAAATGAGGGCTTTTGTCAGTTTTTGTGACAGGTAGAACTGTGCACCCAGCAGTTCTCACCTGCTAGTAAACCCCAGGTGGGCCCCTCTGTCCTCTGACCAGTCCATCCCTATTCCCTGAAAACCATGTGGCCATCAATATTGGTTCATGCTCTACCTGCTCTAGAAATTCTTCTCTTCTGCTCACCACCTTCTCTGCCTAGCAAACTCCTACCCATCCTTTAGCACCTGATTCAAATGTCCCTTCTTTATTAATCCTTTCCAGATTGTCCCAGGCATGGCTAATTAGGCCCTTCCCTAACTCTGCTTTTCATGAATCCTCTATTCAAGCCTTTAGCTAACCTTGCTCTGCAAGATGGCTGTTAATGCCTTGGTGTTGCCTATCAGACAATGAACTTCTTGAAGGCAGGGGCCTGACAGTGTCTAATCAACTTGAATTCTGCGCAGCCCAGAGCAGAGTAGGTGTCAAAGTTGGTTGAGCTTAGTTTATGTTTGGCTTGTACAGTGTCTTCAGGAAAGGGCTCCTGGTCCTTTGTCCCTGGTATGAAGAGGAAAACAGACTTTGAGAATAGGTGGGGCCCTGGTCCTTGGTGTTCTCTGGGGCTGTGAGGTCTGGATGCTCTTCTCAGCCCTGGCATAGGTGGTTAAGAGGGGCTCTTATATCCCCACCTTACCCTGGGCTTCTGGGCCTAGGGAAGGGGCGGGTTGAGAAGTCAAAGCCTGTATGTTTCTCTCTTTCTTTCTGAGATCCCTAACACAGACCTGGGCATACAAATGGGGTTTGGCAGGAGGAAATGAGGCTGCATTGCACTGTATCAATTGGCCATGATGCAACCCACAAAAAAGACTGAGAAGAGTTGTTCAAACACAGGCCTATAGGCCAGTGATCTTGCCTGTAGCAACCTGGGCCAGAGACAGGGGATCAAAAGCGAGGGAGGTGCTGCTGACTGTGAATATAAACAGGTTCAAGAAGGGCTTAAAGAAATTCCTAGATGACAGATCCCTAGCAGGTAACAGGTCATTAATAACCATGAAAGATGATGATGGTAATAATAATAATAATTAATAATAATAGCTTCAAGGGAGCTTTTATACTTTTAAAAGCTTTTTTCCTGCCAGTATCTCATTAGATACTCACCATGCTTTGGGGAGGGTGTAGATGCGCAGAAAGGTGAAGGGACTTGCCTGAGGCCACACAGCTTGTTCAGGTTGTTCAGGGCAAAGCTGGCACTAGATTCAAGGGGTGTTCCTGACTCCTTCCCCAGGACTTTCTTTGAGGGTGGGGTAAACTATTGAAGAGATATTGGGTGTGTCCTGAGCCTAGAGCCTCATTCCTGTCCTCCTCTTCCTATTTCAATAGCCCCAGTCCTGCATCATCATGTGGTTCCTGTAAACCCTTCATTCTAAGGTGTGCACCGTGGACAGCAGAAATCAGCATCCTAGCCCTGTCATTGATTTGTCATGTGACACTGAGCAACAGTCTTCTGCTCTCTTCAGTTTTCCCATTTGTGCAAGGTGATGGTTGGATATTCTGGGAAGTGAACCTTTCAGATCCACTGATTCCTCTTGGTAAAATGGGATGGTGGAAGTAGCAGTCATGAGGCGTAATTGACACATGCAGGTAACCAGCTTAGCAATATGCCTGGCACAGAGTGAGCACTCAACATATATAAGTTTTGGGCAATATCTGAGAGAATAGACCCCAAGGTGAGACACTCCAGGTTGTTACAGAACAGGCTGGGGAGAGAATTGTGTTGTCTTTGGGTGGTTGGTCTGCCTTTCCCCTGCTCAAGGGTTTTCTTTTTTTTTTTTTTGAGACAGAGTCTCGCTGTCGCCCAGGCTGGAGTGCAGTGGCGTGATCTCGGCTCACTGCAGGCTCTGCCCCCCGGGGTTCACGCCATTCTCCTGCCTCAGCCTCCCGAGTAGCTGGGACTACAGGCGCCCGCCATCTCGCCCGGCTAATTTTTTGTATTTTTAGTAGAGACGGGGTTTCACTGTGTTAGCCAGGATGGTCTCGATCTCCTGACCTCGTGATCCACCCGCCTCGGCCTCCCAAAGTGCTGGGATTACAGGCGTGAGCCACCGCGCCCGGCCTCAAGGGTTTTCAAGCTGGGTTCTGTGGACCCTATGGGCTTCTGGGGAGTCTTCCTCAACTTTCATCTTTGCAATGGTTCCTTAAAACATTTGTGGTGATCTGTATTATCTTACTAGAATCTGGAAGGGGCTATTCTGTAAGTGGAGTGAGGCTTTAGAAGTTTTGTGAGTTCACCAGATGCATCCCATCTTAACTGTGTGAGAACATTTGTTCTGAAGCCAGTTTATCTTATTCTATCCTTGCATTGTCCTATAATTTTCTCTTGAGAGGAGCACTTGTTCTAAATGACAATCAAGGTCCGCCTTGGAGAGTGAAAGGGGCCAGTGCTGCCACCTACAGACAGAAAGGTGATTAGATTCATTTCATAAAGAGCCTGGTTAAAGAGCAGCAGAAAAAGCGAGGAGAGCTTTCGCCGTCAGCCCCAAAAATCTCCCTCACCTTATTACCCTACTATTTAAAAATCTATCACGTTTACCACTATTATCTTCAGACATCTCACCTTAACAGAAATCGCTGGTTGCAAACCAGGATGCATATAGTGCCATTTCCATTTGAGGGGCCACCATTGGAGCCCTGAAATCACCATGGCACCTTGTATAAGAGATGAGATGATTCTGTATCCATTTATTGATTGATCCAGTATATATTGTATCATTGCTTTGGTACTGGATCAAAATTGTGAAGGTTCTGTATCTTTGCAGAATTTACAAAACTTTGGCTTAACAGATTCCATTGGGATGGGATAATCTAAATGTAAGTACCGAGAATTGACCAAATGGGGAATTCTTACTCTTGAGCTTTAGTGAGCTCACAGGAGTTTTCCCCAGAGTTTTCTTAGGCCAGTATGCAGATACAATCTGTCCAGTGTGGGGAGCCAGAAAGAGAGATCTGATCTCTGCAATTCAGGGCTCATGGCGAATTTGAGATTTACTGCCAACTCTCCTTGGCTACAGATTGTGAACAGGAAGTGAAACTTGGGCCAGACAGCCTGGGGGTGCAGAGCTAATATAGACTGAGGAAGGCAAACATGTATAGATCATTCGCAGGGCAACCCATGCTAAAGCATCACTACAAATCCACTTATCAAATGTTTTCTCCATTCATCAAAGGAAAAGACAGGAGCTCAGAGTGGGGAACTGCCCTGTGCAAGGCCCCCAGCAGATGGAGAATGGAGTCAGGACCAGAATCCAGGCCTTTTGACTCCTTACCATATGCTTTCCAGGGAGACTGGCCTCCTAACTCTTCATTCCCTGTAGACAACCTGACCTTGCAGGTCCTTCTCCACTTCAGAGTTTATAGCTAGTTCCCTTGAAGGCCCACCTGAAGTAGCAGTCATGGATACAGACACAGGACAAAGGTTCAGGAGCCCCCAGAGTTCTCTCAAACATTGTCTCTACTCAGATGCTCCTGACGCCTCCTGTTCACAGTAGGTGACCTCCTGGAATAGGACCTGGCTCCCCACCCAAAGCTCCCTTTCCCTTAGGGCTCCGGAGATGAAGCTTAATCTTTAATGAACTGGCTTTCAGTTTAACTGCTCCCTTGGCAATGATTAATACCCAGTGACCTAGTCTGGCATCTAGTGAACCTGACCAGGCCTGACCCAGGAGAGTGTTGGTGGCCTTCAGGCCCAAGTGCGGGCTCATATGCAGGTGGATGAGGCTTGACAAGTGCTGGAATGGCCTCCTACCTAAGAATATCTTCTCTGTCCTGTGCCTGAAATTCTGTTATTTAGATGGTCATTCCTCAGAAGTAGGGTATTACAAATGTCCCTGGCAAGAGGAGCTAGTAACATAAGTTGTGTTTCAAATACTCCTTGGGCTGTTGTTTGACAGTTCTGGTGTCCGGCAGCTCAGAAGAATTACAGGATTCATGACTTTTAATCCCAGATTAGCAAGCTGATGAAATGTCACTGGATCTGCAGTGAAATTAGACTGTAAGCTTCTTGTGGGCAAAGACAAGGGTCTGGAGATGTATGGGGAGAGAACATAGATTTGGAGCTGGAAAGGCCTTGTTGCAAAGTCCAGCTCTGATAGTCACTAGCTGTGAGGACTTGGGCAAGCCTCCCTGAGCCTCAGCTTATTTGTCAACCAAATGGAGAAAATAATACCTCTCTCTAGACTCTTCTGAGAATGAAATGAGAAAGTATATATAAAGTGTCTGGTTATTACAGAGGCACAGACTTAAGCCAGGCACAGATGCTGTTCCTTCCTTCGTTTTCTCTCCTCTTAAATTTGACTTAGCTGACCCTTTGTAGTGAGGAAGAGAAGATCCCTGGTTCATCTGGGAAGAAGAATTTTTCTGATGTACTTTGGGATTTCTACAAGGATGGCCTCTCCCTGTGAGACTGGACGGTTAGCCAGGTATCAGGGCTCCATCCTATCCTACCTGTTGAAGCATCTGGAACCACTGAGCAGGGCTGGGTCCATCGCCCTCAGTATCTCCTTGCCTCTTCTGATGATTATAAACATTGCAAACTGAGAAACTGCATTCGTCAGAGTCTGTCACAGTCTCCTGCCTCTGTTTTGTGTCTTGATACCAGCCGGCATTAACCACGGGTCTGACAGCAACTCCCTCCCTCTGCTGCCTGATGGATGCTCTCACACACTGGCACCTCTGGCATGGTGTAGAGATGTGGCATTTCAGTTCCCTGCCTAGGCCACTGCAGAGTTTGTATCCTTCATCTTGAGAGGCATGGCCAGGAGGGACACCAAATGGAAAGGTGCTATTCTTCCCTCTGTGCTCCAGTGCCAGGTGGCACTGTCCCCGACTGCCTGAACGTGCCACCCTCTTTCATGTTCCTGTGTCTTCCTCTTCCTCTTCCCTCGGCCTGGAATGCCTTTCCTAGAAGCTCTGTCTGGAGAACAGCTCATCATTCAGCTCAGAAACATCTGATGGGCAAGGACAAGGTCTGGATGGGAGAGATGTGAGGGAAAAGAACACAGATTTGGAGGTGGAAAGGCTTCAGTGCAAAGTCTGGCTCCAGTAGTCACTACTTTCCATTGCTCTGTGTGTACCTATTTACCTGCCCATCCCTCTTACAGTCTGGAGGCTCCATGAGGAGCCCCCAAGTCCTGGTCTGGAGCTCAGTGCCCAGGACTATGTTCCTGGGACCGCTGAGATGAAGTCATGTGTGAAGGCGGGAAAGTAGCTTCTGTGACCTCCCTCATGAAGACAAATCGGGAGCCAGGGTTGGAGGTCAGGCAGGCTGAAGCAGGGGACCACAAAGCCCCCAGCGGAAGCCATGGCCCCTTCTCTGTTTTGGTTTTGCTTTTGTGGGCTTTTCACTTCAGAAGTTAATCTAGTTAATGCCAACGATGTCATTTAGGCAAGCCAGCAATTTCCTTTTGCCCTTTATTTAACAAGCCCTCACCCCACCCCAATCTCTATAATAAAGGTATGCAGGTGGGTAATTACAGAGGTGTAAAGTGAGGGTGCTGGGCCAGGGCCAGCTGAGCATTCTGGATCATCTGCTGGGGAGGGTCCTGGGAAACTCCACAGCTCCGCTATTCAGTTTCAGGTATGGACATGGGGTCTTAGAGAGGGTGAGGCATTTATACAAGGCTACATAGCAAGTAGAAGGCGAAACCAGGACAGGATCCAGGTCCTTTATCCTTAGCTGAGGTCCTTTCCGCTCCTTAGTGCCAGCACTGTCACCGTACCTGTGTCCTGTGGAGCATCCCACAGACGTACCTGCTGTCTGTCCATCAATCCATCCATCCGTCAGCCCATCTCTCCATCCATCCATCCATCCATCCCTCCCTCCCTCTCTCCATCCACTCATCCACTCATCCATCCATCCATCCATCCATCCATCCATCCATCCATCCATCCACCCACCTATGTATTCTATAGATACTTATTGAGGGCCTACTACATGCTAGGCACAGTGAATAATGACCAAGACTGCGGCAGCTCTGTGATCATCACAGAGATGATGATCTCAGGTCACGGTCTCACACTCAACCTGATAGAGGCACGATGTGTGCACTGATGATTTCAATAGAGAGTGGCAGGTGCTATGTCAGATGTGAGCATTGTGTCTCTGTGGGAACACATACAACTTCTCAGAGGACAGAATATGGCAGTGTCATGATTCTTGAAGGACAAATAGTTGTTTACAAAAGGTGGTGTGTGAGGGCAGGGAAAGTTTTTTAAAGAATCTGAGAGGATATTTATCCAAATGTTAACAGAGTTCATCCCTGGAGACTGGGATTTGCAGGGTAGTGACTGCGAGGAGGTATAGGACAAATTTTACTTTCTATTTTCTACCTTTGGTATTGTTTGAATTAGAGTGTGTATATTAGCATTTTAATAATGCTATAATTTTGAAAAAAATCGTATAGCGTATTTAGAGAATAAAAAATGTGACAAGTACAGAGTGCTGGAGGGGGAAAGGAGAATATGGGATGAGCTGGGCTTTATCTAAGAAGACCCTGAAATGCTGGGCTGAGGAGTTTGGGTTTTAACCATAGGGGCCCATGGCTGTGAGGGCAGAGGCCACATCCACAAAGCTTAGAAATGTCTGCACATAGTAGATGCTCAATTAATCTATACCTGATGTTGAAAGGGGAAGGCTGCATAATGTGGAGTCATCTAAGGTCGAAGAAGAAGATTGTAAAGGTGTGGTGCTTTGCCGCCATGTGTTGGTGGCAGTGGGGAACCCACTACGGGAGAGTGTGAACCTGCAGAAGTGGGTAGAGTGTTATGGAGAATTCTATAACGTGAAGAGAGAAAAGAATGCTGTGGCTTCTTCTTAGATCAGAGGAGTGTGGAATGGGTCAGATCCAGGGACCTTGGCATAAGTTGGCAACCATAGGACATACTTTTTTATAATAAGGAAATTCCCCACACAGAGGCTTTTCCAGACTAGATAAAAGTTTTTGGTGTCCTTTGTGGCTAAAACCTGACCAAAGCAGGCTACTACCATCTTTTCCCTCCCAGATAGTGTCTTCTTCATTTCTCTAAAGACATCTTCAACACAGCAGAGGAGGGGACATCCTAAAAAGCAGTTCTGATCCTGCTGCCTTCTTGCTTGAATCCTTCAGGGTAAATTCAGTCCCCTTGCCCCAGCTTAGGAGGCCTCAGTGTCCTGTTCCTTGCATATTTCTCCAGCCTCATCTCCCATGCTTTCTTACTCAAACCCTACCTGCAGCCAAAAGTGCGCTATACTATTAAATGTATGTGCTATTAAATATGCTCAATATACTTACTACTTAAAGCACCATGACACCTCATTGACCTCACTATTTGCATACCTATCTCTCCCCTGCCACACCACCCATCTCGCCCTCCTCCCTGATTATAAGCTTCTTGATGCCAGGGACTATTTTTTGCTACTCCCAGCACTTTGCACGGCAGCTGGAGCATACTGGGTGTTCAGTATTTGTTGAAACAGTGTGTGAACAAATAAAAGGGCCCTTCTGCAATGATTTCTCTTGTGAAATAAAATATCACACTTCTACCTTCTCTTTCCTCAAGACGCCAAGAGGGTCTAACATCCCTGAAAGAGACAGCCTCTTGCCCTGGAAAGATGCCAGAGAGGGAAGCAGGAGACTTGAGTTCTGATCCGGATCCCTCTGCCATTGGGCGATCCCCTGCCCTCCTCTGGACGTCAATTTCCCCATCTCTACAGTGAGGATAATAATCCTAGTGCTATTTCCCCATAGAAATGTTGTGAAGCTCAAAGGTGAGACCAAAATCACTCATGGACAACTCCAGGCAGGGTGGGAGTGTTGGCTGGGTAGATATGGTCGTCTGCCAAGTGGCCATGCTGAGGCTTTGGGGGCTCTACTCCCACCACCAATGGGGTCCTTCTCAGACACTTGCACTTTCTTCTTCCAGCTCATTCATATTGTGGGGCTCAGAGAATGTTAATTATTAGGCCCCAGCCCACCTGGGCTTAAGATGAAAGCAAGCTCAGAGTGTAAAGTCTAATCAATGCCCCACACTTGGTGTCAGGGCCTCGGCTTGGTCTGCCTGGAGATGGATCATTAATCTAGACACTCCGACCTGGAACACTGGGCCTAGGAAGTCCTGAAACATTCCTGACCACCCACGGCTCAGCCTGTCAGCCCCAAGAGGCAGCCAGTCCTGCCACTGACTTGCAGAATTTTACCATCTCAAAGTTAGATCAGACTCAAAGAACAGCTGGTCTAGACTCCCACCCAGAGCAGAAGTACAGGCTCTGTTTGTACACTCACCATTGTCCAAGAGCTCATTATCTGGATTGTGTGTGCTTGAGGAGTGGCGCTGGACTTAGAGTGGACAGATCCATGTAACTTGAAGCCCTGCCTTCCCCTTCTATAAAAGTGGGATGAGGTTATTGACCTCGCGGGATCGATGTTAGAAATAAATTAATTTTCTTGAAAGTGTTTTATTTCAAGATTTATAAGAATGATACTCACATGTGAGTTGCTATTACCATTCTTGACATTATAAGCTCCTATCCCTGGGATATATTAATTTCTTCATCCCCAGAGTCATCTTCTACAAGGAGTGGCTTCTCTGGTTGAACACTTTATGACCCCGTAGGGGGTTAAATATAAAGTAAGGACTCCCTTGCCTTGCAACCAAGGCCCTTCTCTCCCTCATCAACTGAATCTCTTGCTTCTCCCCACCCATCAATTGCCCCCTGAGACACAGCAAACTGATCTTTTATAGCTGTTAGCTTGGTGCATTGAAGCTCCCATCCCCTTTTCTCTGAGAGAATTTCTACTCATCTTTCAAGGACTTGCTTCAAATGTTCTGTCTTCTGAAAAGCCTTTCCAGTTCCCTATCAAAAACCTCTGGTGAAGTGATTTGTTGCTTCCCCTGGCTTCTCATGACATGTAGCTCTTACTATTATGGTACCAGAGTATAGTATTTAGGTTTTAGCTATTTTTCTTCTTGAATGAATAAATAATATTAAAATGCAACTTTCCTGGGGACTGGCATTTTAATTATGGTCATTAGTTCCTTGGCATGATTTTTTTAAACAGCCGAGTACCTGGGCTCTGGAAAAAATAACTCTAGAATCTAAGAGATCTGGGTATGAATCTATACTCAACCACTTCAAAGCTGTGTGACCTTGGATGTCATTTTATCTCTCTCGGTCTGTTTCCTCATTTGAACAAAGAGGAATTTAACAAAGCCTACTTCTTAGGGTTCTTGTGAGGATTATAAGAGGTATCTACATTGAATAGTAGAATATCTCATCCTGAGGATATCAGTCATGCTATCTGGGTCCCAGCTCTGCCTCTCTGGCTCTCTGTAAGATAACATGATCCGACTATCTCCGCAAGATAACATTTCTCAAGCTGTGATCCTTGGTCACAGAGCTCTACCATACAGGCCATTGCCTTCTGGGAGGCCATTCTTGGCCTGCATCACACAGCTTCATTCTTACTGGTTTCTTAGGTAGTCTGGTTTCTAAAGGCCCTTTGCCTCTTATCTCTCATGATGCCATGATTTCATGAGTGAGGCAGGTAACTAGAAAGAGTTGTGATGAGGGAACAAGGAACGACAAAGGACAAGAGGCTGAGAGACTTGCCTGGTCATGTCCTAGGCCGTGGTTTGAGAATCCCAGGCACCTGGGGAGGTAGAGAGGACAGAGCTTTGTCTGTCTTTGCATATTGCCTTACTCATGTCTTACATGGTGACCAGCAAAGAATGGGTGTTAAGTGAGTATCTGCTGAATGGAGACAAGGAGAGTCCACAGGAATAGTTCTTCAGATCAGATAAACTGAGATGATGCCCAAACCCAACCAGGCCTGTCCTGATGACTGTCTTGGGGAAAGACCCATTGAATTCACTCACTCAGCCTAGAAGACTCAAATTCCAACCTCAGTGGCCACTATAGCAGATCACATTTTCACATTGGGATACAGAGACTTCCTAGAGAGGTGCAGGTCTGAGGAGAGAGAAGGGCCAGAAGAGCTTCCTGCTCAGGGAAACTGAGGTAGGCAGCAGTTTCCTGAGATGACACTGAGCATCTCAGAGGAGGCATCAGGAGCAGAGACAATGAGTAGAGACAATGTTTGAGAGAACTCTGGAGGCTCCCGAACCTTCGTCCTGTGTGTGTACCCACAACTGCTACTTCAGGTGGGTCTTCAAGGGAACTAGCCGTAAACTCTGAAGTGGAGACGGACTTGCAAGGTCAGGTTGTCTACAAGGAATGGAGAGTTGGGAGGCCAGAACTCCTCCCAGAAAGGAGCCCAGGATGATCATTGATGAGGACAGAATTCCAGAGCCAAGGAGGGCAGCAGGCAGAGATCCTGGGGTTTACAAGAAAGAAGAAACACGAAGAGCATTGGGGAATAAAATGAGCCTTGTTGGCCACCCTCATCACTGACATTGTAAGCGCATAGAGAACAGGACCGGGGCTCCATGTGGTTTACAGGACAAAACATGGGGGCACTCTGCTACCAGCATGGGCTCTGCATTGTGCTTTGCAATTAGTGGATGCATGAAAAACACTCCTTGAACTCAATTTCCCCTCTTTCATTTTACCCCTTAATTTTAAGCTCAGATCTTCCTCCTCCAGATGGAGTTCTCCCATCTGGTTACAGAAACTGGAACGGTGAATACAGAAATCCTAGGATGTTGGAATTTTAAGAACGTTCCACGATGCCAAGAAAAATAGCTGTGATGAACCAATGGCATCATGATGGCAGATCTGGAAAATACATTCGACTCTGTCTGAGTCACAATCTTATAGGATCACAGAGACCTTGAGTTCATCCAGTCTACTAGATGGAGAAGTGGAGGCCCTGGGAGGGGCAAAACTTTCTAGTAGCAGAGACAGGTCTGGAACCAAGGACTGGCCGCTCACCCGGCTCTGATCGGATGCCAGGCCTTGGCTGTCGGGCTCTTCTAAGAGCTGTCTGACATGTGTAGCTTTACCTTATCAGGAGGAAGGAAGGATGACAGGGGGCAGTCATTCCTGGCCAAGCATCCATCAAGACCCACATAAATATTTTCCCAGCATTGCATGGCCGGCATCTAGTTGGCTAGGTTCCAGGTGACAGTAAATAATTCAGATGACTGGTTGCTTCCTGGCCACTTTCTTGGGTGTGTCTTCTGACAACTGTGTTTTCTTGGAATGAACATTGATGAGACCTTGATAAGGGCAGTATGCCAAGCCCTTCCTGGACTCTCTGATGGCATTTCTGGTCAGGAAGAAAGTACCCGTGGGGACTTGATGTGTCAGCGTGCTTGGGGTAGATTACTTTCACTTAGTCTGAAAGGCCTTTCAAGTGGGGCCAGGAATTAGTTTCAGGGATTAGGGTGGGGTGAGGTTAGAGACTCCGGAACAAAAAAGTCAGAAGAAATCAACTCAATTGAGGTAAAATGGGTAAGTTTGACCAAAGGCATGTTGGGGTCTTGGCAGAGAAGTTGGTGGGGGAAGACAAAGGTAGTATTGGAGCTGGCATAGCCTCAGGCTATCAGAGTGACCAGTTTTGGAGATCAAAGTTCAGGAGGGGGTGTGGTATTTAGGTCCCATCCATTCTGATGCCTCATCAGGGCCTCTGACTAGGGTTGGCAGTGGGTATCTCAGGGACACACATGGCAGTCTTGGAAGGCAGGTTCTCCACGTCCTGTCTGGTTTATAGTAGGACTTCAGTCAGCGATTTGAGGAAACAGGAATAGAGTAGAAAGCAGGAAACATCTAAAAGAGTGGCAGGGCTAGAGAGTCTCAGTGCAGTTGAACCTGAGACAGGCCTTAGGAAAATCAGACAAATTCTAGATCTCAGCCTCCAATGGGAGGGGCTCATTATCCTCTCTGCATTAGACAGGGTGGGCTCAGGATCTGAGGAAGCGGGTCTAAGTGTGCGGCGTGAAGGCCTTCAGTGCCTATACTTGCTCAGGGTGAGGGAACCAGGCTGGCACTGATGCTCAGGGTGAGGGAACCAGGCTGGCACTGATGCAAAGACCAAGCCTTCTGTCACTGAAGGAAAAGCACATTGTGTCTGCGAGTGGATGAGGACGTAGAATCCCAGATGGTGGGAGCTGGAAGGACCCATACCCACAAGGTCTTGCCTGGGCCTCACAATGAAATTATTGGGACCCTGTGTCCCATGTCTTAATTTCCAGCCTCCAACCCCATATGGTTGCTCTTGGGACACAGTAGAGACCACAGTTGCTCTACCCCTGAGAAAGGCAGGCAATGGGATTTAAGAGGCCCAATCTGACTTCCTGTATGTGGTTTTTGATGATTAGGAATAGGACTCTTCAATCTGCAGCATGGACTTATCACCTAGGCATTTGATAAAATTGTTTTGAACCAGCCCATAATCTAAACCTGTACATTCTCTAGGGATGGGAATTCCTAAATTCACTTCTTCCTACACATTTGTTCTGATTTTGAAAGGAAATGCAGAATCATTGAAAACGATGGGCATTGGAATCAGGTGACTTGGGTTCAGATACAGGTTGAACCAACTGTGTACTCTTGGTCATACCCCTGAATCTCATTTTCTTCACTGGAAAAATGGAGAAAGGGTCATCAGAAGGCTTACATGAAGTAATGTGCCTAAAGTGCCAAGTACAGTTCCTGGCACAAAGTAGATGCTTAATAAGTGACTGCTGACTTATTCAATATTTTGTTAAGCAAATAAGACCTGAGTTCTTATTTTAGATCCACCAAAATCAGACTATGTGTCTTTGGGCAGCTGCCTCTCACTCTGAGCCACAGTTGTCTTCAGTAACATGGGGAAAATAATGGCCTCCTCACAAGGCTATTGAGAAGTTTTAATGAGATGCTCGTAAAGTCTCCCAGGCTCCTCCTTGTTCTCAGGTTTAGGGGAAACTGCCTTATCGTGTAAACGATTGGAATGTGTGAGCTCACTTTCCACATCCTAACGGATATAAAAGCCTCTGATTCTGGGCTCGAAGCATTCCCCTGTCCACCTCATCCTTTTTTTATTTTTTTTGAGACAGAGTCTCACTCTGTCACCCAAGCTGGGGTGCAGTGGCGCGATCTCGGCCCACTGCAAGCTCCGCCTCCTGGGTTCACGCCATTCTCCTGCCTCAGCCTCCTGAGTAGCTGGGACTACAGGCACCCACCACCATGCCTGGCTGATTTTTTTTGTATTTTTTTTTTTTAGTAGAGACGGGGTTTTACCATGTTAGCCAGGATGGTCTCAATCTCCTGACCTCGTGATCCACCCGCCTTGGCCTCCCAAAGTGCTGGGATTACAGGTGTGAGCCACCGCGCCCGGCCCCACCTCATCCTTTATTCCCTTCTCCCTAATTCAGGTGTCATCCCCTCTCACCTGGACGGCTCCACCTGCCCTCTCACAATCTCTCCCCTGCAGTGTCTCTTGCCCCAGCTGATTTTCTCCACAGCAGAAGGGCACCTAGAAGGCAGAAACCTGACTACTATGCCCTCCTGCTCAAATCCTCCTGGCATGGCATTCAGGGTTCTCCACATTCGAGCCAGGCCAACCTTTCCATTTGCTCTCCCAGATTCTTCCTCGCAGATGCGCAGTTTACGTTCACATTTACACACATCCTCATTAGGAAAAGATGCCTGGGCTCAAAAGCTGTAGGTGTATATTCTGGCCCTTGTTTGGCCATCTGGTCACCTTATACACACTGTTTCCTTTCTCTGGTTCCTTATCTGGAATGTTAAGGATTGAACTAGATTGAAAGGAGCTCAGAGTCTCCTACGGTTTGAATGTTTGTGCTTCCTCCAAAATCCATGTTGAAACGGAATCCCCGATGCAACAGTACTAAGAGGTGTGGCCTATGGGAGGTGATTAAGTCATGAGGGTTCTAGTCTCATGAATGGGATTTGCCCCCTTATGAAAGAGCTCAGGTTGAAGGGAGCACTGTCTTGCCTTCTGCCTTCCCCTATGTGAGGACGCAGTGTTCCTCCCCTCTGGAAGACGCAGCAACAAGGCATCATCTCAGAGGCAGAGAGCAACCTTTACCAGAGACCAATGGCAGTGTTTTGATCTGGGACTCCCCAAACTTCAGAACTATAAGAAATAAATTTCTGTCCTCTGATCCTTTGTTATAGCAGCACAAATGGACTAAGATAGGGTCTTTCAGCTCTAAGGTATTTTAACAAAATTTGATGCCCTCTAGGGTGACCAAGAATTGTTTCTTTTTTCTCTCACCACACATAGGTACAGATACATGGATTCTCAAACACTCACATGCAAACTCTCACACAAGTACACACTTCCTAATACATAAGGACATGTGTTTTCACACAGATATTCTCACATATGCACTTAATACTCCATACACTTAAGAACTCATGTTTTCTTATAAACACTCTTACGTACATGCAAATGCTAGTCTGTCTTGTTCTCCGCTGAATCTCCAGCATTTAGAGAGCAGAGTAAATCCTCAAAACTCATTCATGGAATGGATGAATAAATGACCCTCCCTGCCCACCATATTGACACAGGCATTCACACACATCACTTTTGTATATACAAGAAATAAGATGTGCACACTCAAAAGTGTGAGTGCATGCTGACATACATGAAATATGCCCAGCACAATCACTCCCACCCACAGACTCACATTTTATATCTCCTTCAGGGTCCCTCCCAGGAGCTGAGCTAAGGGAAACCCTTTTCTTGGTCATGCTGAAAGTTTCCTTGTTGTCAGGTTTGACTCCAGAAACATCCAAGGACCTCGCTTCAGATGTCAGAGATAACACCACAGCGTTCTATTTGGACAGTGCTTTGTAAAAGTCAAATCACTTTATCAGATGATATCCCACTTGATCCTCTCAGCAGACCTGAGGGAGGCCTTTGAGCTGGGGTTATCCTCCCCATGTTACAGACAGGGAAACAGAGACCTAGAGAGATTAGGTCATTTGTCCAAGGTCAGAAAGCCAGCTAGTAAGTGAATCACCCAACCAGAACCCACCCCGCCTGCTCCCCGCCCCTGCTTCCCCCGTCTCGGGCTCTTTCCGTTGCCTCTCCCAGTGACTGGTTTAAGAGGATTATTTATTCTTCAGTTGTTTTTGCCCCCTAATTTCTTTCTTTCTTTATCCTTTTTTTATCCCCTGTTTCCGCCTCCAAAGAGTAGAGTTTCAGTAGGGAGTAAGGGAGGCCAAGTTCACCATCAGAAGAAAAATCTAAAAGTATCTTTTCCTTGTAAACCTCAGCCAAAATTCCTGCCAAATAAAATGAGAACTTACCACACTCGCACGCACCCACCTTCACAAAGAACCAACTTAACTTGCAAAAGGAACAAAGTTAATAAAGTTAATATCTACTTCAGAGAACAGAGTAAGGCCCCTCTGGCCATGTAATTTGCCAACTAATTGAAAGTTATTCAGCTTTATAATTTTAAAAATTTGCATCACTTTCAGTTGCTTGGAAGGAATTGGTAACGTGCAAGCCTATTCTGGTCATTTTGGCTTTGGGCGAGCATGTGGGCCAGTCTGCACCGTTTCTTTTCCACAAAAATGGCACTGTGGGAAGCCTGGGGGCTCCCTTTGGGGCTTTGAGGACCCACCTGTAGCCTTGCTGGCACCACTCTTTCCTGGCTCCAGCAGCCCTCAGGAGAGATGGTAAGGCAGTGTGACAAGATCACTGGCTTTGGAGTCAGGCTGACTGGTTTAAATCCCCTTTGCCCCTTAATGGCTATATGACCATGGACAAGTTGTTTAACCTCATGGTCTTCAATTTCCTCATCTATGAAAAAGCTACTGATACCACTACCTTGGAAAGTTATTATTAGAATTAGGGCTAGCTTATATCCTGGCACATAGTAGATGCTCAATAAATGGTAGATACCATCAGATTGGTCAACCTAGCACTTGATTCTACCCTGTCTTAGGTTTCTAGGCAGAGGTTGTGTGGAGGGAGTAATAGGATAGTTAGGGAAGAGGGATAGAGGAGAACCAGGTACCACGCCTGGCTGTACAATGGATTTGGGAAACTGACCCCTCTCTGGTCTCTGCCATCCCATTCATACATCTCTAAGGGGCTTTCCAACCCTGTGACCTGCATGTTGGCCAAGGACTAAGACTGGGTCTCCTCCTATCTCTACCCTTGGGTTAGAGAAAAGGCCAGATCCACAGTAGCTGCTCGAAGACAACCTAGCTGTTTGACTTTGTCCACTGCTGGTCAACCAAGCCCAGAGACATGGTAGATGCAAACTCAGATATACTCAGGTCAACTGTGTTCAAGGAAGGGATGACAATGTTATCTCATGTAACTATTACATTGAATAAGCCAGACTCATGGGGGAATAATCAAGAAACAACTTTCATCAGTCATTCTGCACATCTGAGTCTGTTTTGTCCTTTTTGATGAAATCTGGAATTTGCTTTATGACCCTTCTGTTTTCTCTTAGGTAATACAAATTTCCCCATCTGTCTTAAATCACAAAATATTGTTTCTGCTCAGTAATTAACATGTCTAGGATATTACTATTACTCATCTTAGTCCATTTTGTGCTGCTATAGCAGAATAACTGAGACTGGGTAATTTAGAAGGAAGAGAAATTTATTTCTTACGGTTCTGGAGGATAGGAAGTCCAAGATCAAGGAGCTGGCATCTGGTGAGGGCCCTCCTGCTGCATCATCCCATGGTGGAAAGGCAAAGAAAGGGCAAGAGATTGAACTCCCAGCCTCACGCCCTTTTATAATTGGTATTAATCCATTCATGAGGGTGGAGCCCTCATGGCCTAATTACCTCTCATTAAGCCCCACCTCCCAACACTGTTGCATTGGGGATTAAGTTTCTAACACATGCTTTTCAGGGAACACATTTAAACCATAGCAGTACTGTTAACCTATTAACAATAATAGCAGTAATAAACTTCAAACTTCCTTTAAAAGCAAGATTTTTTTTTCCTCACTACTTGCTTGGAACTGGAACTGCTGCTGGCCTGCAGTGAGAAAGAGGCTCAATCTCCTGCAGTGAGAAAGGGGCTGTTTCTTCTTTCTACTTCTCTGTCTACATCTTGCTAACTATTGTGGATTTTTTTTTTATATATCTCTATTGTCAGGAATGGGAAGAGAAAAAGAAGGAAGAGGAACAGGAGAATTCTTACTGGACAAGTATAGAATTGAAGATTCAGGGTCTCTCTGAGCTTGGCAGGCATTAATCTTACTTCTTCTCTCCTTTGGTATTTTTGTGGGTTCTTTGGAGAATCCCCACCCCCAACTCATGCAGGCGATCCCTGATGTGGGTAAATGCATTTTGATTCCAGCTGGCTTCTTCAGATTCCTTCCCCAGCCCCTAGGCATCTTCCAGCACCACCTGCCTCTTTATGCTGAGGTCCTTCATCCCACTAGATGGTCCTCTGACAGGGTTTAGGAAGACTTAGACCATCTCTCTCTCATGTGTTCCAGATCTGGTTCAAGAAAACACATCTTCATTCTCTACCTTGATAAACTGAAAATTTAGGTTGTCCCCAGTGCAGCAACCTCCCTTTAGTCTTCTGTTGGGCAGCTGGTCAGCCGGCGTCTAACCTTTTACATTTAGCAGTGGGAATCAGATTCTAGTTTATAGTATCCCCCAAATATAGGGAAAACATCATGTTCTCCAACTATCCCATTAAAGCCACTTTCCCTAGGCTTGAGTTAATGGAGGGAGTGGACAAAGACACACGATGTACTTACAGCTCTTTCCAGAAAAACCCTATCTAATCCCCCACTTTGTTCTTGGCCTCTCCCACCTCTTTTATATGCCAGAGTTGAGTAAGGATCAGCAAGGAACCTCAAAAGTAGCTTTTAATACAATCTTTTGCAGTCCTTACAGGTTGGTCCTGCACTGTACTGCAGAGATGGTATGCATTATCTTGGGGCCTCACATGAAATATGGACTAATGTAGTTTACATTTTTTTTCCAAGGCAAAACTCTGAGGTAGATATTGCTACCTGTATTTAATGGTTGAGAAAACAGATTGGAAGAGGCTAAGCAACTAGCTCTAAGCATACAGCTAGTGGGGATTAAAAACCAAGTTAATCAGATCAAAACCTGAATTCTTTTCATCCTACATGAAGATTGAGCTTTACCTCTATAGCAGCTGGTGGATATAAAAATGCTTGAGGGCCTGCCACACAGCCAAGTTAAGCATCCACATCACAATCGAGTGTGACTGTCAGCTACTTATTAATCTTGAAGCATGTTCCTATCCATGAACTCATTTGCTGGGACATCATCGAGGACAAGAACCTTCCCAATGCCCATTGAATTGCTTTTGAAGAACCCAGCAAATAAAGTCTTTCTTGTGCTTGACCCAAGCATTGATTACCTCTCTCATTTTATCCCCAAGGTTTTTAGTTAATTTCTTCTGCTTTCCAGTTCTGCTGATTATTATGTTGGAGAGAGACCCTCAATTAACATAATCTTTATAATCACCAACAACATGTATTTAAAAAGTGTTCATTTGTTTGTAATATCTGCCTTTATCTTGTTCATCTCTGCTTCTGCAGCAGTCTTAGTACATATTATGACTCCATAAAGGGTAGTTGAATTAATTCATTGGCTAAAAAAAGTTAATTTAACAGTGGGTTAGAGTTGGGGAAGGGGAATGAGAAGGAGAGAAATGCGAACCTATGGGAGCTGTAATGTCAACCAACAATGGCTCATACTCCCAATTCCCTGGACATGCCTGGATAAGGGTCTGTTAGCTTCAACTTTCTCACCTGACCAGAGGGATAAGGGTCTCCGTCCTGTCAGCCTCACTGGGAGTGTAAGATGAACCTCCAACAAATCATCGAAGTAGAAAGAAATAAAAAAGTATCACACATGTGGGTTTAGTCTGGGAAAACAAAACTTCTGACTCAGCCTGGGTCTCCTCAGACAGTGGGCTAGGAGGACCCAGAAAACCACTCTGGCCTGTGTGAGTTGCAAACAGAGGCTTCTACGTTCTGGGATAAATTATCCATGAGGCAGAGGCGTCAGGGCTGTCTGCTCCCTGTCTGGCCTCCTTTGCCATCTCACTTCATGAGGCATAAATCCCCAAGACTCCCCAGTCATTTCTTATCTGCGTCAGTGTTTATTTTTTTAAATTGTGTTCCGCCCTCTTTTCTCTGCTTGCTATTTTATAGGGATATGGGCCAGGAGGGCAGAATCCAACTACAAATCTCACAGCTCTCCCTGCCGAGACGTTGGGATAGAGGGAGTGAGCTATGGTGGTCTGAAGCATAGTTGTCCCAGCAAGGGCCAGAGAAAGTGCCTTGGGGTATTTCCTGAGAAGTGGGGCTCTGAGATTTGCTCCCCTGGTGTGCCCAGACCTCAGAGTGTAGAATCCAGAGAGAACAAAGAGCGTGCTCATGTGAAAAGGACACAAGGTGTGGTATTGGACTCATCTCCATCACACCTAGCTGGGTGACATTGACTAAGCTACCGAATGTCTCTTAGCCTCATTTTAGACTTTAATGGGCATGACAATAACTCTTCAGGTGATTGTGACGATCAACTGGGATGACCCAGGCCACTGTGTCTAGCATGCCACCTGCCATGGGAGGTGTGCAGTACACATCATTTCCTCTTATCTTCAGCTGTGATTGTGGAGTAACGCATTTATCATCTAATCTTCCTCAAGACTCTTGAATGTAAGCTCCTTCGAGGCAGAGACTTTGTCTGGCTTGTTCATCCCAGGATCCCCATCACTCAGTAGAGTGCCTGACATATTATCTGTGCTCAATCAACGTTGGCTGAATAATGAATGAAACCAAATTCTCCGTATGATTTCCATAGGCACAGAGAAATTTCAATATGAGAACATTGCTACAGACACATACAGACATTCAGAATCAGAAAGGGCTTTTGAACAACATGCAACTTGAGGTCTTCTTTGTTGAGAGGAAGACGCTTAGGTTCAGAGAGGGAAGACACTTGGCCAGGATTCCACCAGATGTTAGGGTTGGAACTCAGCTCTTCTGACTCCTCATCCGATGTTCTTTATACTACATTATGCTGTCAGTCATGTCTTTAAGGTAGAAGAGAAGCGTAGAGAATTATGAAACAGAAAAACCTAAGAAAAGGACAGTGAAGGGAAAGAAAGCATTTCCACTCAAGTTGAGAGAGAGACAGATAGTGAGAAAGACAGACAGACACAGACATTGAGAAAGACAGAGAGACTCAGGACTGGGACCTAAGAGGAATTAAATCCAAAACATACTATGTTACATGACAGACAGCCTGAGTGTTACTTCAGAACACTGAGAACTCTCCCCTCACCGTGGGCTCAGCAGTGCCCTTGACCTTTATCCATGTGGGTCACAGCATGAGTAACCTTGGTAAAAATGGGGAAGCCTCAATTTCCACTAGAAGCCAACCTCTATTGTCTATTTCAACCTGGCTAGCAAGGCTTTGTTTTCCTCATAACCTACACAACGATGCCACTACTACCACCACTACCCTTTCCAACAGTTCAATTACTACTATAAAAGTTCATATCTTTCTAATGCTTATTATGTGCTGGGCACTGTCCTAGTATTTTACACGCATGGACTCAGTTAATCCTCACAGCCACCATTGTTTTACAGATGAGGTTAAGTAATCTGCCTGTGATCATCCCGTTGGTAAAGAGAGGAGCAGCAGCAGAATGGCCAGACATCTCTCTGGGGTTAAAGCCCAGCACAAGCTGTCCTCATGTCTCACTCTGGCCTTTCTCCTGCTATCCTTTCAGAGGTCACCTTGTTTTCACTGAATCGAAACAGATTCTTCCATTTTATTCTGACATGCTTTAACCACACTTCCTACTCCTCCATGTCTGCAAATATCCAAATAAAATACCATTCCAGGCCCTGTGCTAGGGGCTGGGAATGCAGATATGAGAAATGGTGCAGTCTAATAGGGAGGCTGACATTTAAATGGAACATTACAAAGTAGTTCTTTAAGTACTAAAAAGAAGCATGTCCCCAGCACCTGGGGAGTTAGAATAGGATTCACAGAGGAGGAGGAAATATTTCATCTGCATCTGAGTTGAGTAAATGACCACCAGAAGAGGGAGGGAACAGAGAGTGCAGGCTGAGACATGCTGGTGCAAAGCAGGATTTGGGAGGAACCAGTGGGGTTTACAACAGAGAGGGCCAGAACGTGAGACTGGAAAGGGCTTGAGGTCAAGATGTAAAAGATTTGAAGACCAAGCTAAGGGCAGGCTTTATCTCAATGATAATGCTTTATTGGTAATGATCATGAACGACAGACCTGGCTGACCCCCATATTGACTGACACACAGAGGAGCTGATTGGCTGATAGAGGTATGTGTCAAAACTTCTCCATAGCACCAGGGAGTATATTGGAGCCATTTCTGTTGAAGGCCCAGCCCCGCTACAACAGAGAAAATTCTCTTTCTGCCCTCAATTTCCTCCAAGCTGAGACTTCCTTGCTTCTGGCTGCAGATGATGCTCCTGGCTCTGGGATGTGTTGGGCCAAGAATTTCTGCCAGCCTTCTGGGGTTCTTACGAAATCAGATATTTGAACGGGGCCCCAGTTTCACAACACATGCCTAAATCACTTCCACTGTTCTGAAACCTACTCCATGTATCCACCACTCACCACAGCTGGAGGGGTCTGCAGCCAAGCTGGGAAGAATCAGACCTTCAAAACGCTGAACCCTGGGAGATGTGGGGCTAGGACCAAGCCTGCAAGAGGCCAGGTGGTCCCACCCTTAGCCCTGGGAGGAGAACTTCCTAAATGTACAGCCACTAGCAGTTTAATAGCTCTGGGGCCAGCTCATGTACATAAACTCTCAGTTTTATTTTGATATTTATAGTCACTTGTAAAATAAATAACACACTTGATTGGAGGTTGTTAAGTTGGTGCTCACTGCTTGCCAAGGGCCTGGGAAGCCTGCTGGGGTGTGACCACTCTGGGCATTCTACAGAGAAGCTTGATTGCTCTTCCTTCCACCCTGAGTCCACAGCACTCTTTCCATGTGGTGTTGTTCCCACCTTAGACCTATTACTCCCTCTCATAGGCTCTCTCAGAGCTGGCTAAGGCCTCTCTGACTTCCTTGATTCCAGAGCATCTGAGAGGGAGTAGGAGATACTCTGGCATCTCCCACTGAATTAGAAGCATAGTGTTTTAGAATCTAAACATCTTTCAAGCTGAGATTATTAATGCCCAAGAATAGTCAGATTATAAATTGTGAGAAACTTGGAATTCTAAACTATCCGAAACAGAAATAGGGGGCACTGAAATATCGAATGAGAAGAATTTCAGAAGTGAGGAGCTTAGTTTGAGTCTAGGCCTCTGTCCTCCATTGGGTTTAGATGAGGCTAAATGGATGTAGCTAACTGGTGTGTGTGTGGTGGAGGTGGGGGTGGGAAATGGCCAGGTAACATTTGGCAGTAGACAGGTAGACCTGGCTGAAGAGTGGGGAAAGGTGGAAGCTGCAGAGAGGAACAGAAGGTGCTGCATTCTCACTGACCAAATGTGTTCGTAAGGACATGAAAGATACCTATGGGGAATTTGGGAACCTTGGGGGCAGGAGCCAGTGAAAATTTGAGCTATTACTATTAAGTAACCTCATTTAACTCAAGTTAGTTAGAAGTCTGGACTTTTAGGGCTTTAGAATTAAGACTCAAAGAGCCATGAATGGACTCATGCCTGTAATCCCAGCACTTTGGGAGGCTGAGGGAGGTGGATTGCTTGAGCCCAGGAGTTCAAGGCCAGCCTGTGCTAGCCGTCTAAAAAAATAGACGGGCATGGTGGCACAAGCTTCTAGTTCCAGCTACTTGGTGGCTGAGGTGGGAGGATCAGTTGAGCCTAGGAGTTTGAGGATGGAGTGAGCTATGATCATGTCACTGCACTCCAGCCTGGGCAACAGAGCAAGACCTTGTCTCAAAAAAAAAAAAAAAGAAGAAGAAGAAAGAATTAAGACTCAAAGCCTTTTAGGCTACTAGATATTTAGACTAGAATCTAGAATAGTAAAGATGTAGATTAGAATCTTAGGATCCTAGAATTCTAGGAGAATATAACTTAAGGGTCCTAAGAATGTACCTAGTCTTTTTCCCAGTGAAATATGCTGGGGTTTGGAGACAGTCTGGGATAAAGAAGACCTCTTGTGGGCTATTGCAGCTTTATGAGTTTCACAACATCCAAAGTTGAGCTGGACCTGAGGAGCAATGAGGGAGGGAAAAGCAGCAGCACATGGTTACCATTAATGATAGATGTAAGACAGGATCTTGATTTAATACTTCTTAGTGCAATTAAAATAAAATTGAAAGAGATGCCCCACCTAATATTCCTACTTTATGTCGAGGGAACGGAGGTCCAGAGAAGGAAAGTAATATGTCCAGTTTGGAATAATCAGTTAGTGACAGATCAGATCTGGATGTGGGTCCATGTTGCTTGGCTTCCAGCCAGTTAATTCCTTTTCACTGGTCTGCTCCTCCTGGACTGAGGTCACTCATTGCATTCTCTTGACAGCTTTATGGGAAGCAGTTAGTATATCACTGGCCTGTTTAGAAATATAAAGGACAATGAAGAAAGGAAATGGATTGTGTGATGGGAGCGCTGGGCAAAATTCATGAGTTAATTCAGGATGAGGCTGTGAATTTTATCCTTCTCCAGCCCAGTTCTGTTTTCCTGTCACAGACCAACTCCTGTCCTTGATGGGCTGAACTGGCTAGTCCCAAAGTGAGGCTTCGGTCTAGTCACAGACGGACCCTCGGCCTTGGCTGAAGGCTGAGCCTTGACTTCGATAACAAAATAAGATAAAGCATTTAATGAGAAAATGAGAACACAGGCCATATTTCATACTGAGCAGAATACAGGTCATTTTCGGTACTGAGTCGCATCTTCTGGTGTAGGGGAAAGACAGCAGGCTCTAGGGTCTCCTGGAACAGAGCCTCCTGGTTTCATGAAGAGGGAGTTTCTGAGAAGGCTTTTTCACCATGCACATTTCAGATTTCTCTGCCCCTGTGGATGAGAAGTGACATCTGATTGGTGAATTTGGGAAGAACTTTAGGGCATGTAAAGCTCAGTTCTGCTACTTTCTTTATCTTGAGAGCTGTCTGCCTACAAGAAGCACACTTTCTGCTGTTGCTCTTGGGTCTTGTCCTGATAGCCAAGGATGGCCTCGTATAGTGCTGCCATGCTTGGTTGGGAAAGTCTGCCTACTTAGGGGGATGATTTAGCTGTACTATGTCATTCAGGATACCTTTTGAACCAACATCTCCTAAACTGTGGTAAAAGTTAATTTCTTTTTTTTCTTTTCTTTTTTTTTTGAGACAGGGTTTACTCTGTCACCCAGGCTGGAGTGTAGTAGCAGAATCACGCTTACTGCACCCTTGACCTCTTGGGTTCATGTGATCCCCCCACCTCAGCATCCCAAGTAGCTGGAGGCACAGGCACATGCCACCACACCAGGTTAATTTTTTGTATTTTTTTGTAGAGATGGAGTTTTACCATGTTGCCCACGCTGGTTTCAAACTTCTGGGCTCAAGTGATCTATCTGCCCGTTTTGGACTCTCCGAGTTCTGAGATTACAGGCATGAGCCCCCATACCCAGCCTAAAAGTTAATTTCTTGCTCATGTCACTGAAAGATGTGAAAAGGGTGCTCTGCTTCATGCAGTCATTCAGGACCCAAGTTCCCTCCATTGTGTGGCTCTGGCATCTTCTAGAACAGCGATTCTCAACCGGGGATGATCTTGCCACAGATGGGGCATTTGGAAATGTCTAGAAACATTTTGGTTGTCACAACTGGAGAGTGGGGAATGCTACTGGCATCTAGTAGGTAGACACCAGAGATGCTGCTAAATATCCTACAGTATACAGGACAATCTCTAATAAAGAATTATCTGGCCTAAATGCCAGTAGTGCTGAAGTTGGAAAATCTTGTTCTAGGGCCTTCTTGGATCATTCAACCAGCAGATGAAGAAAAAGAGGGAGAATGGAGAATTATATGTCAGAGAATTTTATGGATCTTACTGGTAAGTGATGTGTAACACTTCTGCCCATGTTCTACTGGCCAGAACTAAGTCACATGACCACATACAAGGAACAAGGCTGGGAACTGTGGTCTAACGATGGCCAGCAAGAAGAGGAAGCAGGTTTGCTGAGCATCTATCCACTCTCTGCCATAAGACCTATTTGTCTCCAACTATAACCTGTAAAGGTGCTGTTTTGTCCTCCATCTCTATTCTCTTTTATTTCTTAAGTCATTCAAATTGAATCACCCATGGATTAAAATACTGAGTAGGGCAAACTGCTTTAACTCTTTGGTCTTCCCTTTGCTAATCTACAACACAGAGTTAATACAAATGACCTCGCAGGGATTGTTGGGAGGGTTTCTCCTGCTCTCTTGCTCTATCTGCATTCTTAAAGGTGATCCCTCCTTCTTCCAACCAAAATAAGACTCTGAGGTACCCCACTCCAGAAAAGGGAGTTTCATCCTGATCATGAAACTCAGTTCTCAAAGAAAGAGAAAGGAATATGTTTGCAGGATTCTGAGACATCTTGCAGTTACTCAGAAATTTTCTCTGAAAATAAAAATGGCTACAGAAAAGAATCCTTGGCTGAGGGGTAGAGGGGCACTTGACTTCTAGTTCCAGTCCTGCCTCTGAATGGCATGTGTAGGCTCGGACTCATTCCTTCCCTGGATCTTAGGGCTCTTGTTATAGAGTGGGCAAGGTGATTTTTCTGTAGCTCTAAGATCCAATGTAAGTTTATCTGTTGCTTGAATTTCCCTCTCCCCTACCAAACTAATCTCTTTCTTGGCATCAGTATGCACTTAAAGAATAAGATCTTGTTTGTAAGGGAAGGGCACAGTGGAGGTGGGTGGTTTAATGACCACCTCCTCTCCTAGGGAACCAGTTCGCAGAGAGAAGCCTTCAGGAGGTTGTCATAAATAACTAGACCCTTATCCTGACTTCCTCAGAAGGCAGTCAGAGCAATGATTGATGTAGCCCATTTGGGCAAGGTTGGAAGCCCAGAAGAATGCTCACTGGCAGATCTGCTTGTAAAGTTTCACATTACCCACAACTGGGCTGGGTGTCAGCGTCTCGGACCTCCTTGCAAGGCTTGCTCAAGAGCCTCAAAGACGAGGCAGAGAATTTCATGCCAGGTTAGAAGGGAGAGGTCAGTTTATGGGAATGAAGAGTAAAGGATAAACTCTAGCTAACAGTTCAGAGAGAAGGTTCTCTTTTCATTTCCCTGGGCCACATCAGAAAAAGAATAATTGTCTTGGGCCAAATATAAAATACATATAAAATACTAACGGTAGCCGATGAGCTAAAAAAGAAAAACTCAAAAAAAATCTTACAATGTTTTAAGAAAGTTGACAAATTTGTGTTGGGCTGCATTCAAAGCCATCCTGGGCTGCATGCGGCCCATGGGCCTTAGGTTGTACAAGCTCGTTCTAGAGTTTCCTGTGAGACCCTTACAAGGATATTTTTTCTCCCATCTCTCTCAGAACCTCCAGAATACTGCAAGCATCATTAAAACCTACTCTAATTGACATGATGTGTGCATGATTTAAATATTTAATTACTTTTGGTCAAGAGTAAACAATTGTATGTTACAAATTACATTCATAGTAGAAAAATATTAGACATAAAAAAGTTTTCTCTGTTTCCTTCATCAGCAACACTGAGTGCTGAAAGGAGGAGCAAAAAAGGGGAAAAGAGTGTGGTGGAAGAAAGCCTGAGACAAAACACTGCTGCCTTCCCTATCTGGCTGCCCCAGCTCTTTTTTTTTTTTTTTGAGACGGAGTCTCGCTCTGTCGCCCAGGCTGGAGTGCAGTGGCGCAATCTCGGCTCACTGCAAGCTCCGCCTCCCGGGTTCACGCCATTCTCCTGCCTCAGCCTCTCCGAGTAGCTGGGACTACAGGCACCCGCCACCACGCCCGGCTAATTTTTTGTATTTTTAGTAGAGACGGGATTTCACCGTGGTCTCGATCTCCTGACCTCGTGATCCGCCCGCCTCGGCCTCCCAAAGTGCTGGGATTACAAGCGTGAGCCACCGCGCCCGGCCCCCAACTCTTAATTCTCCCCAAAGAGAAGTCATTAAAGATTTACTGTTTTAGCTTGATAGGCAGCTTGAAGCTTTCTGGACCCACGGCTGCCCCTACCCACTTCCCGCTTAGAAAGCCTCCTCCTCTCGCAAAGCCTGAGCCAGTCAGCAAGACTCCCTTTCTCCTGAGTTTTCTATCTGAGCAGGAGGTTGCCCTGCAGCTGCTAACAATCAGGGTCAGAAATCACCTTTGGAGGCAAATAAACATCCCAGGTATGCCTAACCTTCACTGAAGCTTTGAAGAACCACCCACTCCCTGCCCCCCACCAGTCTGCACAAGAAGATAGGTCAGGAGAGGGACAGAAATCTGTTATAGTCATTTCAGAAAGTGCAATGTTTGTAGAGGGGATACTCCCTTTTCACTCCCATCCCCCCACTTCTCTCCTAACTTAATCTAACTCGGGGGGGGGGCGGGGAGCGGGGGGAGGTGGTTCCAAGAGAGAGCCCTGTAGAGATTGGGAGCACCTACAGGAAGTGGGGACAGGGAGAGGTTCATTTCCTGGTTAGAAGTTTGCTGATGTGCAGAATTTGCAGGCCCATCCCTATTAGGGCACAGTGGAACTTAGAGGGAAAGTTCTAGGAAGAGCTTAGCCTCTTCGAAATTCACTGGAATTTGAGGGTACACATGAACCAGAGATTGAGATTCGCTGTTGCTTCTTTTTTAAAAAATAACTTTATTGAGGTGAAATAGACATATTACACATACTCAAAGTGTGCAGTTCTACAAGTATTGACATGTATATACACATCTAAAGCCCTCACCACAATGAAGATAGTGAATAGACCCATCATCCTCACTTTTATTTGGTAAAAGTTTGCCCCTTTGTGATTACTCCCCCATCTCATCCCCCACCCACCCTTCCCAGGCAACCATTGATCTGTTTTCTGTTGTTATAGATTAGTTTGCATTTTCTGGAGTTTCACATAAATAGAATCATACAGTATGCACTCTTTTCTGTCTGACTTCTCTCACTTAGTATAAATATTTTGAGATTTACTCATATTGCTGCTGTGTGGTTTCTTCATTCCTTTTTACTGCAGAGTAGCATTCCATGGTATGTAAATACACTCATGTATTTATCCACTCACCTGGTGATGGACGTTTGAGTTGTTTTCAGTTCGGGGCTATTACAAATAAAGCTGTTATCTGCATTCATGTACAGGTCTTGTATGAACATATGTGCTCATGTATTTTCAGTTGGAATGGTTAGATCATATGGTAGCTGTAGATTTTGAGACTGCCAAACTATTTTTTCTGAAGTGGTTCTATCATTTTACATTCCCATTAGAAGAGTATCAAGTTGAGATCCTCGCCAACACTTGGCATGATCAGTCTTTTAGATTATAGCCATCTTAATAAGTGTGTAGTGGTTTTGTGGTTTTAAAATTGCTAAGGATGATGAGCACCTTTTCATGTGCTTATTTGCCATGCATATATATTCTTTGGTAAAATGTCTCTTCAAATATTTTGTCTTTTTTTTATTGGATTGCTTGTTTTCTTTTTATTGAATTTGAGAGTTCTTTATAGATTTTGAATACAAGTCCTTTGTCAAATATATGCTCTGCAAATATTTTCACCCATTCTGTAGCTTGTCTTTTCATTTTCTTAATAGTGTCTTTTGAAGTATGAAGTTTTAAGTTTTGATAACATCCAATTTATCAAAATTTTCTTTTATGGATTGTACTTTGATGTTGAATCTAAAAGACTTTGCCTATCCTGTGGTCACAAAGATTTTCTCCTAAAAAGTGTTATAAATGTATGATTTACATTTAGATCTATAACTTAGTTTGAGTTAATTTTTTATATACAGTGTGAATTATGAATTGGACCCTCTCTGTTTTATTTTGTTTGCTTACATACATCCAGCTGTTTTAACAGCATTTATTGAAAAGACTGTCCTTCCTCCGTTGAATTGCTTTTAAATCTTTGTCAAACACCAGTTGTCCATATATGTGTGGATCCATTTATGGACTCTGTATTCTGTTCCATTGATCTATTTGTTTAGTTTGATTCTAATGTCACACTTTGATTACTTTATAATAAGTTTTGAAATCAGGTAGTTATCCTATCAACATTGTTCTTTTTCAGAATTGTTTTAGTTATTCTAGGTCTTTTTTATGATCACATGAATTTTAGAATCAACTTAACAATTTATGCCATAAGCCTGCTGGGATTTTGATGTGGAATGCATGAATGTATAGATCAATTTGGGGAGAAGTAAAATTTTAACCATGGTGAGTTTTCTGATCCATGAACAAAGAATGTCTCCATTTATTTAGATCTTCTTTGCTTGCTCTCAGTGATGGTTTGTAGTTCTCAGTGTACAGGTCTTTCATACTTTCTGTCTGATTTACCCCTAATTGTTTAATAGTTTTTTGATGGATGCTATTGTAAATATATTTTTAAATATTTTATTTCTGATAGTTTGTGTATCTGATATGGAAATACAATCGCTTTTTATATATTGACCTTATATCCTGCAATCTTGTTAAACTTATTAGTTCTAATAGACTTTTGCACATGCCATTATGCCATTATTTTCTACATAGACAGTTACATTGTCTAGGAATAAAAAATGATTTTATTCACTCCTTTCCAACCTGGAGTCTCTCTATTCTTTTCTTTCCTGATTGCACACATGGCTAAAACATCCAGAACAATGTTGAAAAAAATTGCTGAAAGTAGACATTTTTTCTTATTCTCGATATTAGAGGGAAAACATTTAGTCTTTACCATTAAATAAAATGTTAGCTGTAGATATTTTTGTTGACTTTTTAAAATGAGAAAGTTTTCTTCTATTCCTAGTTGGTTGAGAGTTTTTATCCAGATTAGTTGGATTTTGTAAGGTTGTTGGATTTTGCTAAATGCTTTTTCTTGTCTCTGTTGATATAATCATGTGGGTTTTTTTTTTTTTTTTGCTTTTCAATGTGTTAAAATGGTGAATTACATTGATTTTTCTTAAAAAATTTAATTGTGATAAAAACCTTGCATAACAAACATTTTCTATCTAAACCATTTTTAACTGTACAGTTTATTAAGTATGTTCACATTGTTGTGCAAAAGATCTCCAGAACTGGCACTGATTTTCTTATGTTAAACTAACCCTGCATTCCTTGGAAAAACTTCACTTGGCCATAATACATTATCCTTTTTATCTATTGGATTTACTTTGTTAAATTTTAATATAGATTTGATTTGCTAAAATTTTGTTTAGAAATTTGTATCTGTGTTTTTGAAAGATATTGGCTTGTAGTTTTCTGGTATTGTCATTATCTGGGTTCAGTGTCAGGGTAGTGCTGGCATCAAATAATGAGTTGGCAGGCATTCCTTCTTCAGTTTTCTGGAAGAGTTTGTGTAGAATTAGTGTTATTTCTTCTTTTAATGTTTGGGATAATTCATTAGTGAAGAAACTAGAGTTTTCTTCATTAATGGGAAAGTTTTTTTGTCTGTAAGTTCTATTTTATTAGTAGAGACTCGCTGACTTTCAACCCCTATCGCTTTGGCCCCAGAGCACCCAAGCCACGGTTCACCTACTTCCCCTTCTGCCTGGGCCACCACTCCTGCGTCGGCCAGCAGTTTGCTCAGATGGAGGTGAAGGTGGTCATGGCAAAGCTGCTGCAGAGGCTGGAGTTCCAGCTGGTGCCCGGGCAGCGCTTCGGGCTGCAGTAGCAGGCCACTCTCAAGCCACTGGACCCAGTGCTGTGCACCCTGCGGCCCCGCGGCTGGCAGCCTGCACCCCCACCTCCCCGCTGCTGAGGGGACCTCCAGGCAGGACGAGACTCCCTGGGCAAAGGCCGTGCCCGTCCACCTCTGCTGTCCACGGCGACCCACCCTTCTCCCCTGCCCTGTCCCCTGGGCCACCCTTCACGCTGGCTTCTGGTGGGCCCTCTGCCGACCGCCTGCTTCACACCCCTCAGCACTCCCTGTTGCCTGCGGACTCCACGGCCCTTCCTGGACTGGCCCTTGCTCAACTCCCAGCCGCCACCATTGTCCCTACCACTGTGCCCTTGCACAGGCCACTTCCTCAGACGAGACACCCTAACTCTCGTTCACTCCCTAAAGCCCTCTTCAGGTGTCACCTCCTCCAAGAAGCCCTCCTTGCCACCCCCAGCCGGGTCAGGGGCCCTTCGTCTGTGCTCCCTCAGTCACCTGTGCTACCTCTAACACCACACTGACCACACTGTATCATGAGTGTCCATTAACATGACCAATTGCCCTGCCAGGCTGTGAGGGCCTCAATGGTAGGGTCTGCGTGTGATTTGTCTCTGAGCCCCCTGTGCCCACCCAGGGCCTGGCAGAGTCGATGCTCAATAAATGTGTGTTGACTGCAAAAAACAAACAAACAAACAAACAAAAAACAAAAAAACAAGTAGATACAGAGATGCTAAGGTTATTTCTTTTTGACTGTGCTTTCATAATTTGTGTTTTTTAAAGAATTGGTTTGTTGAGTTGTCAAATTTATAGGTATAAAGTTGCTGGTAATATTCTCCTATTTTTTAATATAAGGGAATGTGTGGTAATGGCACCTGTCTTGTTCCTAATTTTGTAATTTGTGTCTTTTTTCATATTTTCCCTGATCAACTTGGCTGGAGGTTGGTCAATGTCATTGATCTTAAAAAAATCATCTCTTGGTTTCGTTGATTTTTTCCCCCTACTGTTGTACTGTTTTCTATTCCATTGATTTCTGCACTGAATTTTATTATTTTTTCTTCTGATGTTTATTTTGCCATTATTTTTAATTGCTATGTCTTTGAGTTAGCCATTTTTCTGCCATGTTTAATATATCCTTAATCCTACTCAGAGTATTTTTCATCTAAAACATTGTAGTTTTCATCTCTAGGTTCTATTTGAGTATTTTTGAAATCATCCATGCCTCTACTTAACTTTTGAACATATACAGAACAATTATAATAATTATTTTGACATCTTAGCCTGACAATTTTAAATCTGTTTCAGTTCTTGGATGGTTTTGATTGCTTGATTATTCTCTCTGTGTTTTCTTGCTTCTTTGCATGCTTAGTTATCTTTGATTAGATGCCAGAAATGGTGACTTTCACCTTACTGGGTGGTGGATCTTCTTGATTCTTATAAATCTTCCTGAGCTTTGTTCTGGGATGTGTTAAGTTGCCTGGAAATTGTTTGATCTTCTTGGGTCTTGCTTTTATGATTTATTTGGCATATCTGAGCAGTCTAGGGCTAATTATGCCCCACTACTAAGCAAGATTTTCTAGGGTACTCTACCCAATGCTCATAAAGTATGATTTCGTTCAGCTATCGGGGGGTGGGGGGGGGAATATGCAATATTCGCAGCCCCCTGTGAGCATCAGACAATGTTCTTTAATCTTTTCCAATTATTTTTCCTCCATCCTCAAGTGTTACTTCACATGCATGTGCTAATCAGGACTCTGTTGAATATCAGAGGGGGATGCTCTGCAGATCGTCAGGGCTCTTTCTCTGCACATCTCTTTCTTTTTATTACTTTGTCCATCCATGAACTCTAGTCCACTTGGTTTCCCTAACTCGCAGCCTTATCACCTCAGTTCGAGGATCCTACTGGGCTCCACCCAGACTTTCTTCTCTGTCCCATAGCCTGGATATTCTCTGAAGGCAGCAAGCTGGGGCAGTCATAGGGCTTACCTAGTTTGTTTCTTGTCTCTTAGGGAGTAACTATGCTTTGTTGTCTTAGGTCTAGTGTCTTGAAAATGGCTGTTTCTGACATTTTATCTTTTTTATTTTGAAGGCAGGAGGGTAAATTCAATCCTGGTAACTTAATTGTGGGCAAAAGTGCAAATCTCCTGGCATCCAATTCTTACCATAGATTTCTGATGTCTGGAAGCATGGTGGAGCAACACACTTCTGAAGAGAGAGCAGGTGCTCTAGTGAAGTTTTCCACAAAAGAAGAAAATGGTGTGCTCTTTGTCTACCTCACCAACTTCCCTTCAGCCCTTGGGGAGTGTAGAAGACCTCCATGTTCATCAGGGCTCCATTTTAAGGAGAGAACAGAAGTTGGAGGATAAGGTGGAAGTTCTGATTGATGTGGACCAGATAAGGTGACATCCGGCCAAAGAGGAAGCTGGGAGCCACAGACTGCTAATAGGATGAAGGGAGACGCAGCTACCCCTCTGTGGGGTCATCAGAGATGGAGGGGGCTGGCATAAGGATGAACATCTGCCTCCAAAACCATGTAACTCCATACACCACATCATCTACTAGGAGACCAACATATTGTCAGAGGCCACCAGCAACAGAGGGAAGCAGGTAAAGCCAGTGTAAGGTCAGGAGCCTTTCTCCACCAATGACAAACAGCCACTTATTTAGAGTGATCTCTGTTATTCCTCTTATTTTCCCTTCTTCCCTCAACATGAAATGTGCTAGACCCAGAAAAGAAAGGAGGAAAATTAGAAGACAAGACCACAACCCTTTACCACTCTTTGTGGTTTTTTTTCTTTTTTTTCCTTTTTTTGACAGTCTCACTCTGTTGCCCAGGTGCTGGAGTGCCGTGGCGTGATCTCGGCTCATTGCAAACTCCACCTCCCAGGTTCAAGTGATTCTTGTGCCTCAGTCTCCCACGTAGCTGGGACTACAGACGTGCACCACCCATGCCCAGCTAATTTTGTATTTTTTTTGTAGTGACGGGGTTTCTCCATGTCCCCTTCCCACTCTCGTAACTTGAGGTACAAGTCTGGCAAACATTGAAGCGAGACGAGGAAATGCTATTGAAACTGGATATGAGATGGGAGTTGTGAACTAGACCAGATGGGGCTTTTGGTAACTGATATCGATGGGAATGCAATGGGATCTACCTGAAAATATCATTAGAAAATGATACTGACAGATAGTACAAATCATGGCTAACAGTTGTGGCTAGAGTAAATAAGTTGAACTGTTTATACCTATACCCCAATGGATTGAGGCTTCTCAATAAACTGGTTACACCTGATCTGCTAACAACAGCTGGTAAACATTGAAAGGGGTACTGTGCTGAGTGCTGTACACACACTATGTCATTTGCTCTTCACAACCTATAGGATAGGCATTAGTTTTTCCCCCATTTGGCAGATGACAGAAACCGAGGCACAACCAACTTGTCTAAATATAGATTATAGAAATTTCACATGTATCTCTCCAGTTCACAGGAAGCATCATTCTCCTTAATCACTTTGCTCTTATCCTTGATTTTTCCCAAACATTTTTGCTTATGTTGAGTGTTTTCCATTTCTCCAAGCTGTGTTGTCAGTCCATCTCCTGATGAAGCAAGGGCAGTTTGAATGCTGAATGGAGGTGGATGAGGAAGGGGAACACTATGTGAAAATATTTGTTTTACGCAGATGAAATGTTGGATCAGAACGCACGGAACTACATCCAGGTGAGAGGCATCAAATAAATCACTTAACCTCTTTGTACTTTAGTTTCCTTGTATGTTTTTATGGGCATCATGATAGTGCCTACTTCACTGGGCTGGCGCTGGAAATGAAGTGTGAATACAGATGAAGTTGTTAATCAGTGTCTGGCACACGGTCTGCTCTATCCGAGGATTAACCATGGTTATTATCTGTCCTTTATTGCTAGTTAAGTTCTCTTCACCACTGAAAGAAAAAGTCCAAATGAACCCAAACATATGCGTTTATTTTCTCCTCCACATCTCCGCTGCCCCTCCTTCATTACTCTATCTCCATCACCACCCCAAGAAATTAGATCTTTGCATAGCAGAAAACACTTTTCCCATTCAGAAGAGAAAGAATGGGACTTTTTTTTTTTTTTTTTTTTTTTTTTTTTTTGCCATTCCAAGAGAGAACCCACATTTGACACTGGATTTCCACCCAGTTTTTCTAAGTACACCTCTGGTTACATTGCTGGAGGTGTCAGTGTGAGGATTTAAGTTCAGCTATATCTGACAGCTTGTTACCCAGATGAGAAACCCCAGAGTCCTCTTCCACCCTTTGCAGTGAGCTGCCTGGACCTGCACGGTCCCTGCAGTGCCTTCTATGTGCACCAGATGGCAGGTGCTGCTTTGGAAACGCAGGTGCGGCAGCTGCAGAACTGATTCCACGGGTGGATCTGAGCACCGGGCTCACCTGGGAGATTTCTAATAACACAAATGCCCAGGCTCCGCCCCCGAGATTTTGACGCCGTGGGTTTGGTGTGGCGGCCTGGCGTCTGTGTTTTTATAAAGCCCTACAGGTAATTATGATTCAGCTTGGTGCAGGACCTGCGTTTGGGAGCCGCTGCTTCAGAGTGTTCCAGAGAATGGCAGCCTCACACAAGCATGAAGCGTTTCGCTGTGCAACACAAATCAACAACCTGGGCTCCTAGAATTCAGGGTGAGGTTTCACAGAGTGTCAGAGTTGAAAAGGATCTTGGGGCTCACTGACGAAGCATTAGCGACGAGGAGCCTGAGGCCAGAGGGAAGGTGCCACGGACAGCCTGAGCTACAGTGCAGGTCTCCTCCCTCCTCCGCAGCCCTGCTGACCGCGGCTCTCCGTGGTTATAATACTGTCACTTCTCCGCTAGCCCAAGGATCTGAAAATACTTTTGGTAAGCCACGGGAAGGACCCTCCTCCCTGAGTCAGTACTTTTAACTGCTGTTGGAACGACTCCAAGCCTCAAATAATTCAAAAATGTGTGAAGCACGTTTTTGCCTGAATTAGGGTTCACACCGGGTGGCCTTTGTCCAGAGGCCATGTTTTAATGGCTCTGCAGCACGACCTCCCTGCCATCCATGATTGTGGGGATGCTCGCCCCTGTCTCCCAGCCCTGGTGCATCCCCAGCCCCGTGCTCCAGTTTTCTCACGGTCCTTGGGCATATCAAAACGTCTCCGAGCCTCCATTTCTTCTCTGTGAGACAGGGGTGAGGATTACTTGAGAAAATGTTCAGCATTTCTGTGTGTAACTGTTGAAAAAAAAAAACCAGAGCTTAGTTTTCCTCTGTACTCTGTCTTTCAACACTTTTAATTTGGACTCTAGGTTTGCAGAGGCAAAGGTTCTCAGAAAATCTATAACCGAAACCCCTAACTTTATACTCGGGCAAACTGGGTCCAGAAAGCTGAATGATTTACACAGGGAGTTACTGTGAGAGGAGGATTGGCATGTAGGTGTCCCGATGTCCAACCTTCTGCCCTTTTCCGTATCACAACCACGCAGTCCTGGGGCCTCTCCGATGGAGCCTCTTTCTATCATTATTCTGAATAGTTCTGATGCTAATTGGTGTCTTCCCCTTCCTCCTTTGCTTTCATCAATATATAGTGAGCACCTGTTTTATCTTGTGCCCTATACTTGGTTTCTGTTAGAGAACCTTGCCTTACCTACAGTAAGTACTAACTGAATCTTTGATGGTGGTTTAATTATTCACATTTATTCATATATTTAGTGATAAGCACTTGCTTTGTGCTAAATCCTTTTTAGGGAGGCCGCGAGGAACCCAAGGGGAGCAGATAATGACATGGTCCGCAATGCACTTAAGGAGTTGGCAGAGTTTGGGATCGGGGATTCTGCGCGTGTGTGGATAATCAGCATTCAGGAGAAGGTGTAGTGCACGTAAGTACTGCTGTGTGCACCGTGGTGGCAGGAGGTCACTTTGGTTTGGAGCTGGAAGGCTGGGAAGTCAGACCCTGCACTTTCTCCGTGTAAACTCTTGATCCCCCTTCTCCTTTAGCCTCTCTCATGACTGGTTCTGCAGGCTTCTGTCCTGGACCTTCTCTTCTCACTCTATGTGGTCTTTCTGGAGCATCATCCATCTTCCTGCCTCAATGATCGTCTAGTTCTTGATGGCTTCTAAATCCATATCTCCAGAGGAAAGTGTTTCTCTGAATCTCAGACCTTTACATCCTACTGTTTCCCGAATGTCACTGATTGCATAACTTGTCACTTGTACAGATCTGAACTCCTCTCCCCTCCAATCTGCTTCTCCTCAGTGAGCTCAGAAACCTGGAAGTGGTCCTTGACTCCCTCCTTTTCTTTACTCTTCCACCACGCCAGTAATAATGAGGTTCTTTAAACCCCAGAATCCCGGAAATCTAAACAGCCCTGCTACAGATTCCTTTCTCTCCAACCCACCTTTTCTGCCACTGTCAATCTCTGGGTACAATCAAGATTCACCAGCATTTTTGTAACAACTTTTTACCCAACTGGTCTTCCTATTTTGAGTCATGCTCACCTATGAGTCCTCCAGATTGGACCCAGAGAAGTCTTCTTATATAAAATAAAACAAACAAATGAAGCCCCTCCATCACTTACAGCTCCTAGAGTGTCTTCCCTCTGCTCCTGAACTTCATACTCCCGTAAGTGGCCTCTGCAACCTGTGCTATGGATTGAATTGTGTCCTCCAGAAATGTACATTCAAGCCCTAACTCCTCATACCCCAGAATGTGAGCTTATTTGGGAATGGAGTTGTTGAAATGTAATTAGTAAGATGAGGTCATGCTGGAGTAAGGTGGGCTCTTAATCCAGTATGACTGGAATCTGTATAAGAAGAGGGAAATTTGGACACAGACATAGGAATAGAGGGAGGACAGCCATGGGAAGTGAAGGCAGAGATTGGAGTTATGCTGCCACAAGCCAAGGAACGCCTGGTGCGGCTTCCAGAAGCTGGAAGAGGCAAGGAAAGGTTTCTTTCCAAAAAGGCTTTGGAGGGAGCAAGCCCTTGCCAATGCCTTGATTTTGGATCTCCAGCCTCCAGAACTGCGAGACAAGACATTTCTGTTGTTTTAAGCCACCCAGTTTGTGGTAATTTGTTATGGCAGCCCTAGTAAATGAACATAAACTGTCATGATCCAAATACCAGGTATCTTCCCAGTCTCCTCTGCAGTCATGTGCCTCTCAATTCACCCTGTTATCCCAGGCACACTGGATTACGTACAGCTCTTGAAACACACCGTGCACCTGCACGCCTTTGCTCACACTGGTATCTGGTGGAAGGCTCTTCCTCTTCTCTGCTTGCCCACCTTCTCCACAACTTCTTCCTTCTGCTCCTTCGACACCAGATATGTGAACAACGATGACTCGTTCTGGCATCCTTGAGAGCAGGGACTCTGCTTCCCTCTTCTCTATCCCTGTTGCTTTAGCACTGAGCTGACCTAGCATAATGCTGCAAGAATTGATTTGAGTTGGGTCACATGTTCTCCCACAGTTTATGATGTTGGTGGGTGGTGGGATTCAAAACACTCATTCCTCCCTCCTCACTGGATTTCCAAAGAGGGGTTCACCCTGATTTCACCACCCACTAAAACCTAATTAACCACAGGGCATGAATTCTTCTTGGAAACCTCCAAACTGCCAGCTTCTTCTCCCTCATGCTGTTACCAAGGCTCTTGAGCAGGCTTGAAGGAAGGAAACGTGGACAAAAAGATTTTGCTCGTTTCTTTGAGGCCAACGCCTAATCACTGTCCCTCTTCAAGTGAAAAATGGGGAAAACACTAGCTAACTGTTGTTTAGTGACCCCAACCCCCACCCCTTTAAAATAAACACTCTTTTCAATTAGGAAGATTTGTCACCGGGGACAGTAATTCCATGTCCTACCAAAACAAACACAGTTGTAATTAGTTTTATCCAGGAAGAAAATTAACTCTGTTTACCTTAGCATAATTAATCACTGACCTCTTTTTGTCCGGGCAGCTTGGGGGAGGGCACGGGAGTGGGGGGGTTGTGATCTACAGCACAGGGGCGTTCCGGGCTCCATCTATCTCTCGTCTTGGTTACACAGCTGTCTGCGTGAGTTATTTGAATGAATATTCCTAGCCAAGAGTTGTGGAGCTGCCTCAGAGCTAGACTTGGAGAAACCACTAAATAAGGCTATGATTTTATGGCTTCAGTCTGTGGAGAATTTTAGATGAGTACGTATCAGATGGGCATTAAGGCAAGCGGCCGACACTGAAGTTTGCTTGGCTTCTTTCACGCCCTTCACCTTGACCTCAACAAGTCTTGAGAAAGGGGAAGGATCCTCAGACAAAGGCATTGGTCCTTGGTTATGGAAGAGAGGCTGTTGCTACAGTGAGGAGAGACAGGCTTTGGGGCTATGGTTTGGGTGTCAGTCTTTTTTTTTTAATTTTTTTTATTATACTTTAAGTTCTAGAGTACATGTGCACAACGTGCAGGTTTGTTACATATGTATACATGTGCCATGTTGGTGTGCTGCACCCATTAACTCGTCATTTACATTAGGTATTTCTCTTAATGCTATCCCTCCCCCCTCCTCCCACCCCACAACAGGCCCTGGTGTGTGATGTTCCCCTTCCTGTGTCCATGTGTTCTCATTGTTCAGTTCCCACCTATGAGTGAGAATACGCGGTGTTTGGTTTTTTGTTCTTGCGATAGTTTGCTGAGAATGATGGTTTCCAGCTTCATCCGTGTCCCTACAAAGGACATGAACTCATCCTTTTTTATGGCTGCATAGTATTCCATGGTGTATATGTGCCACATTTTCTTAATCCAGTCTATCATTGATGGACATTTCGGTTCGTTCCAAGTCTTTGCTATTGTGAACAGTGCCACGATAAACATACATGTGCATGTGCCTTTTTAGCAGCATGATTTATAATCCTTTGGGTATATACCCAGTAATGGGATGGCTGGGTCAAATGGTATTTCTAGTTCTAGATCCTTGAGGAATCGCCACACTGTCTTCCACAATGGTTGAACTAGATCCTCTAGCTATATGACTGTGGGCAAGATACCTCATCTTTCTGAACCATAGTCACCTCCTAAGTGAAACAAAAACGAAAACAAAAAAACCCAGGATGTGTGTGCATGTGTGTAGTAGGGTCAGGGTTAGTAATATATATCCACAGGGATGAATAAGGATTAGAAGTGAGGTATGCTATGTCCCTAGCACAGGGCCTGGTACTAAATAGTAATTCAGTGAACACAGGTAGGTTTTGTTATTTTTGCATGAACTGACTGAGGTTCCAGGGGTGGAAGGACACAATGAATGTCCTCTCTATTTCAATAGACCCCCAACTCATGGAGACCCTACTGTGTGCTGGGCTCTGCATTAGGCCATGGAAATAAAAAGAGGGTTTAATCCTGGCTCCTGTCCTCGAGGAGCTCACAGCCTACTGGAGAGAGAGACATACCCAGATATTCTCAATGTGTTGCAACAAATGCTAAGCTGGAGACATGGGCATGAGATCCCCTGGTAGGGAGGTAAGCAGAGACTGAAGGGAGTCTGATTTCACTTGTTCTGAGCCATTTAGTCAATGTATAATTCCTCACTTAATCCTCATGATAACTCTAAAAATAGGCATGAGGGAAGGGGTCCCAGGGAAAGGTAATTGAGGCTCACAGATGGTAAGTCATTAGACCCCAACTGCATAGCTAGAAAATGGTGCAGCTGGGATGTGAATCAGATTTGTTTGACACGGGAGCCTGTGCTTTGTCAGTTTTCACCTTGGAGGTCCTGGCTGGGTTTTAATGACTGGTATCCTTCCCCAGGCCCTTGAGTCAGGAGCATTAAAGCAGCAAGACCCTGAAGGCTGTTGTCAGGAGACCCCAGAGTTAACAACGCAGCTTCTTGAGCCTCACCTCAGGCTCTTCCGTATTAAAATCTCTTGCAGGAGGATAATTTTAAGCAACTATAATACCTAAGGTGATTCTTATGTTCTCACCATCTGTTATAGTTTTAAAAACCTACCTTTTGCTCATGATGTTGAGATAGCTACTCCCACACAAGTGTTTGCAGGTGGTGGGGAGAGCGTGTCCTCTAGGTAACAAGAAAAGAGAACTATGAAATCAAGGAGGGGGCCAGGCGCAGTGGCTCACGCTTGTAATCACAGCACTTTGGGAGGCCGAGGCAGGCGGATCATGAGGTCAGGAGATCGAGACCACAGTGAAACCCCGTCTCTACTAAAAATACAAAAAAATTAGCCGGGCGTGGTGGCGGGTGCCTGTAGTCCCAGCTACTCGGAGAGGCTGAGGCAGGAGAATGGCGCGATCTTGGCTCACTGCAAGCTCCGCCTCCCAGGTTCACGCCATTCTCCTGCCTCAAAAAAAAAAAAAAAAAAAAAAAAAAAAAAAGAAATCAAGGAGGCCCACATCCTGAACTGAGAAGGATGAAGAGGGGAGGTGAGATGGGCCAGGACCCCTTGAGAGTGGCCTAAATAGCTCACACTGGGGTGAGTGTCTCTGGCTGCCAGAGACAGAGTGGTGGACTGCGCACCTGCTGTGAGCACAGGCCACTCACTCCCTGTCCATAGGCTTGTGACAGTGGGTTCAGAAGCAGAAGAGAACTGCATAGGTCCTTTCTTGAAGCAGAAGAGGGCTTCAGGCTGGGAGGCACCTACTGCCCACTGGAGACAGGGAGCAAGGCAGCCTTTATTGATGCACAGGTTGCTGGGAGGATGTGGGGCTTTTGTCCTCTCCGATCTAGGAGAGAACTAGAGCCAGGAAGAGTCAGTTTCTGGTGCCGTGAAGGACTCCAGGGAAGGAGCAACCAAAAAATACTGAGGGCACTGAGGCTGGTTTTTCCAGGCCATGGTGATGCCTCGTCCTGCAAGAGTGGTCACTCAGATGGCAGGGGACTCCACACATCCTGAGATGGAGAGAGAAAGTGAGATGGGCTATCAGCAGAGGCTGAAGAATCAGGCAGAATTGTATTCTATGTCCCACCTCTGCCTCTGCCAGTGACAAGCTGTGCAAACTTGGAAACCTTTTTTTTTTTTTTTTTTTTTTGAGATGGAGTCTTGCACTGTTGCCCAGCCTGGAGAACAGTGGTGTGATCTCAGCTCACTGCAGTCTCCACCTCCCAGATTCAAGTGATTCTCCTGCCTCAGCCTCCCAAGTAGCTGGGATTATAGGTGCCCACCACCCTGCCTGGCTAATTTTTGTATTTTTAGTAAAGATGGGGTTTTGTAACATTGGCCAGGCTGGTCTCAAACTCCTGACCTCAACTGAACTGCCCCTCTCGGGCTTCCAAAGTGTTGGGATTAGAGGCCTGAGCCACTGGGCCCGGGCAAACTTGGAAATATTTTTTCCCTTCCTAGTGCCTCAGTTTTCTCAAATGTAAAATGGGAATAAAATATCTACCTTGTAAGACTTTTGTGAGGGTCTAATAACTATGTTATACACATTATCTCATTTAATCTTCACAACAACTTTTAAAATAGGGATACGATCATTCTCAAATTTACAGTTGAGCGAGAGTGAGGCAGTTCCGATGGCTTGACCAAGGTTACCTGGCATTTGAGTGGCAGAGCCAAGATTTAAACCCAGCTCTGTCTGATGCTAGACCCTTTGCTTCAGCCATATTCTGTAATGTCTCATTTCTAGGAATGAATGAAGGAATGTTCTCACATGTATCATCCAGCCTCTGAGGTGCCTCTGACAACCATAATTGCCTCCTCATGAAACCGGGCCCAGTTCCTCCTGTGACTCTTCCTGCTGCAGCCGTGGGCCTTGCTGTCCTGGCTGGAAACGCTGTTTTCATCTTATCTGGGGATTCTCATTGCTGACGGTGCTGGAGGCTGTGGGCCACAGTGGTTTCAAGCACAGGCTCTGGAGTCAGGCAAACCTGGGTTTCAATATGGCTCAGGAAGCTGTTGTGCAGGAGGACCCTTGGTGAGCAGGCACTGTCTGATAATGGGGTTTCCCAGGATCCCAGGTTTCTTGGGGGCACATAAGTAGGCCAAAGATGATCTGGGAACCTCCCGGAGAATTGCCTCATACTGTACTCTCCCCAAGAGGCTGCAGCCAAGAAAATAGGGGCCACGTCACTGGGGCTCATGATGGAGTCTGGGCTTTGTGGGAAAGGAAGTGCGGAGGGTCTCAGAAATGTTTTTACAATGTAAAATCTTCCAGTTAGAACTTTATATGCAGGATTTAATCAGAAGGAAATTTGGACAGGACTCATTTTTCTCATTGCTGCTCTAAGCAGCTGCTCTAAGCAGCCTGGACTGTCTTCCCTGTGGCTTTGTTGAGTTCAGCAAACATTTATTGTGCACATACTGTGTGCAGGCACTTTGCTGGGGATACAGGGATGAAATGGGGACAGTGCCCATGCCTGAGGGCATTGCCCTGAAGCTGGATGCTAAGGCCATCTGTGTGTGTGTCTGTGTGTCTGCATGTATCTCTGTGTCTGTGTGTGTCTCTGTGTCTGTGTGTGTCTCTGTGTCTGTGCTTTGTGTCTCTGTATGTGTGTCCCTGGGTGTGTGTCTGTCTGTGTGTGTGTGTGTGTATTGAGAGTGAGGGAGAAAGAAAGGGAGCGACAGATGGGTCAGCATGGAAGGTGTATCCTCATTCACAGCCCTGAGAGGAATCAGTCAATCTACCCACTGGTCAAGACCAACTCTGGTGGTGCCTGGCTGACAGTGGGAACGTGACTTTTCATTTGAGAATGGGTTTGCATTTCCTAGGAAAAGAATCTAGGAGTTGGAGTCTCAAGGAGTGTGTTTTTTTTTTTTTTTCTTTTGTGATTGAGAGAGCTGAGCCTTGTGTGCATTGGCTGACAGATAGATACAATCTGCATGTTGGGGACAGCCACAGAGAAGAGGCAGAGGGAACCGTAGACAGTGAGCAGGCATCTGGTGGAACCAGTCTGCCTTTAGGCCCAAACCCCCAACTATGAATACCTCATCTTAGTGAGCTCAGTCTTTTGTTTGTTCATAAAAAACCAATCTGGGAACCAGAGGTGGACAGGAAAGAGGAGGCTGTCCTGCTGCTCCCAGGTTAATGTGATCTTGGCTGGTGTTGACAAGTGTATTATGGTTCATAGCATAGCACAAACCCTTAGAGATTCCCCTTGCCCTCACCGGGGTCACCACACCAAACCAGGTATCTTCAGGAGTGAGGACCAGAAAAAATTGGAGATCTCACGAAGGTGGGCAGAGATTTATTGGTTAAAGTCTGAAGGAGAGAAGACTCAGGGGCATCTCTCTGGCTCCAAATCTCTGAAGGGCCAAAGGCAGAAGTGCTGGGGGAGTGTCAAGTTTTCATTTACAACAGGGACAGCCTGACAGTGGTTGCCTTATGTGGCAGTGAGTTTCAGTCAACAGTCAACAGAGGCCCAACGACTACTGACCAATGGGACCAGGTGGCCATAGAGGGCTGGGGAGGGCAGAGCAAGGACCCTGCAGGTCACCGCAGGCTCCTGCCTCAGATCCTCTGACTGAGGGATGATCTGGTGAAGGATTGGTGACAGACAAGGCCATTTGAGGCAGTGTTCATCATATCCTTGGGACATGTGAAGGCTACAAATTAACATTTATAGGCTGAGATGGAATAGGACGAGGATGGAAGAAAGCAGGGAGAAAAGGAAGGGGAGGAGCTCTCAGAAGATGGAACTCCTGTTGATTGGGCACTTGCTCTGTTCCAGCACTTATATACTTGGCCCCATTGGATCTTGGTACAGCCTTCTGTGGTTGCTTTACAAGCGATGGTCCAGGCGAACTCTCAGCCAGTGAAGTCCTAGGTGTGCCTGTCTGTCAAGCCTGTTGTATTTGGGGTACCCCATGGCCTTCTTCAGGTGGGCAGCACGGTGGCTCAAGCCTGAAAGGTTACTCAGAGGTCATTTCTTACAGCCCTCGCCCACTCCCTGCAGGCCCTGCCTCCTGCGATCCACTTGCCCTCTGCTTGATTTGTCCAATCTGTGGATTTATAGAAAAAAGAGTGGGGTGCTTGGCTCCCTCCTGTGGTTAGAGCAGTCAGAAGCTGTTGCTTGCAGGAAGGCTTGCCTATTAGGAGTGCTAAAAAGATCACCGCAATGGAAAAGATTTTGCAGAGCTAAGACATAGGGGGATATTCCAGGAATGGGGTTATCTGGCACACAGTAGGTACTCCGCACAAGTCTAATGAATTATTGAATGAAGTAGAAACCTGGAGGCAGAGGTGGGCTATTGAGGGAAAAAGGAACCAAGGCAAAGAGATGTTAAGGCACAGCATCCAATCAGGAAGGGTGCCAGCTGGGGCAGAACACCAGGCTCTGGACCCAGCTCTCCAGCCATCCCTGGGAATCCTGCACCAGCTGTCTCCCCTGTGGGGCTAAAGCCCCCTTGTACAATCATGGGGTTGATGTATATGGGTGGTGTTCATTCCAGGCTGCACTTATTAATCACCTGGGAGGTTTTCAAACATGATAACTGGGCCGTATCATTACAGATTTTGACTTAATAGGTCTGAGGTGGGGCCTGTGCAATGCATTTTTTGAAAGCTCCCCAGGTGATTCTGGAGTGCCTCTGAGGCTAAGAACCAGGTGTGGGTTATTTTTCTGAATGCTTCCAGCTCATACTGTTTGTGACTCAGAGCTTTTTTTTTTTTTCTTAAAGAAATTTCACTAAATTAAATTTGTATCCTGTACTAGTAGACTAATTTCACCATTAGGACAATGGGCTGATATTTGTCACCAATAAATCTAAAGATAGATCTTGATGTTTGCATCCATAAGGTGATCCCCACCATAGGCAAGGGGAATATGATTTATTCCCCATGCCTCTAATGTAATTAAGCGTGCGTTATAAAGAAAGATGCACTATTGAGATACAAACTAGTAATGACAGTTTAACTTCCAAATCGCTGTTTTGTTAAGGATACCATTGTATTGCTTCAGTGCTTAACAGTGCATTATTCATGTAGCAAACATGGAAAATCCACTGGGAGAGAAAGTGTAACATACTCAAGAGATGATTTGAGGCCTCTGGACTTTGTCACATCCCTAAGAACTATTACTTCATTCCCTTCTCTGTTTGTTCTCCTCCATTCTGTGCAAGAAGGTTAACACTGATGGGGGAAAAGAAAAAGGAAAAAGAATCTACAGCATGGGTAGCTACACTTTAGATACATCACTACAGCAAGTTGCTCCTGTTAGACAAGTCCAAAGGGCAAGCATTACATTGAGGCATTTCTCAGATCTCTCCTTGCTGGGGAACATATTTTAGAATTCTGAGTTGTGTCTGTGCTGGCAGCCTTGGCTGGCCACGCTTCCCTACCATCTCTCCCTCCATCCTAACAGGCTCTGGCCTACCACTGTGTGAGCTAGAAAGGTTGTTAACACGGCTAGCTCATAGAGAAGTTGCTAACTGGGCCCAGATGAGACTGTTGCCAGATGACACGAGCTCTGGGTTGGATTAGCAAGAAACCACTTGGAACAATATCAGTAATAAGAACCACCATTGATTGAGTGCTACCACATACCAGATGTGATGCTGCACATGAATAGTTGGACTGATTTTCTTTATCAGCCCAAGGCATAAAAATAGGTTATATCACTTTTGCTTTTCATTTAATTGCTTAAGGCCTATCTGCCAATCATGTCCATCTTCCTTGACTTTTTCAAGAACATCGTGTAGTGTAAAGCATTTGGTGATGTTTCCAAATGTACTCAATCTATCAGAGAGAATCTAATCTCGATTGTTAGGGGGAAGAGATTGGCTTGACTCTGTGCAAATTTATTCTCTATTTATTTATTTATTTTTGAGAGAGGGTCTTGCTCTGTTGCCCAAGCTGCAATGCAGTGGCACAATCTTGGCTCACTCCAACCTCCACCTTCCAGGTTCAAGCGATTCTCCTGTCTCAGCCTCCTGAGTAGCTGGGATTACTGGTGCCTGCTACCACATCTGGCTAGTGTTTGCATTTTTAGTAGAGACAGGGTTCTACCATGTTGGCCAGGCTGGTCTTGAACACCTGACCTAGGTGATCTGCCTGCCTCGGCCTTCCAAAGTGTTGGGATTACAGGCATGAGCCACCATGCCTGGCCACCCCTGTGCAAATTTAGCTCCCTCTCCCAAGTAGCCAAATCTTGAGACATTTTGCAAAGGATAATCTTTGTGAGCCTTAAAGAATCCTGTTACAGCTGTTCCACATCTATATTAGTCTGTTTCCACACTGCTATGACGATACTACCTGAGACTGGGTAATTCATAAACAAAAGAGGTTTAGTTGACTCACAGTTCCACATGGTTGGAGAAGCCTCAGGAAACTTAGAATCATGACAGAAGGCAAAGGGGAAGCAAGGACCTTCTCTGCAAGGTGGCAGGAGACAGCAAGAGAGCCAGGAAGTGCCACACTTTAAAACCATCAGTTCTCGTGAGAACTGACTCACTTATCATGAGAACAGCATGGGTGAAACTGCCTTCATAATCCAATCACCTCCCACCGGGTCTCTCCCCAACACATGGGGATTACAATTTGAGACGAGATCTGGGTGGGGACACAGAGCCAAACCATATTAATATCTTAGTGTGTACCTTGTGGTCTTTTGTTTGCAATAACTCAGAGATGCAACTGAAGTGTTCAGAGAAAAATAAAACGTCTATTTCAAGGTGATAAAACTTACAATGTTGTCAGATAGAAGCCACTGGCGGGTTCTCTTTTTTTTTTTTTTTTTTTTTTTGAGACGGGGTCTCGCTCCGTCACCCACACTGGAGTTTAGTAGTGCGATCTTGGCTCACTGTAACCTCTGCCTTCTGGGTTCAAGCGGTCCTCCTGTCTCAGCCTCCCAAGTAGCTGGTACTACAGGTGTGTGCCACTACGCCTGGCTAATTTTCGTATTGTTAGTAGAGATGGGGTTTTGCCATGTTGGCCAGGCTGGTCTCGAACTCTTGACCTTACGTGATCTGCCTGCCTTAGCCTCCCAAAGTGTTGGGATTACAGGCGTGAGACATCATATCCTGCCAAACCCACTGGCAGGTTCTCTTGGTGAAAAAAATTCTAAGTTCTGTTTTGCCTGGCAGTCTATCATACATGTGTACATAATTTAATCTTCACAACAACTTTGCAAAGTAGGTGACTTAATCTCATAGAATTTTTATTATCATAATGATAGTGAAAGTTTATATTTTCTTACCACTTTTTCTTTGTTCCAGGTTGTGCCAAGTTGTATATAAATAATAAATACTGGGCTGGGTGCAGTGGCTCACACCTGTAATCCCAACACTTTGGGAGGCCAAGGAGGGTGGATCACTTGAGGTCAGGAGTTCAAGAGCAGCCTGATCAACATGGTGAAACCCCATCTCTACTAAAAATACAAAATTAACCGGGCGTGGTGGCACATACCTGTAATCCCAGTTAGGAGGCTGAGGTGCATGAATCACTCAAACCTGGAAGGTGGAGGTTGCAGTGAGCCAAGATCGTGCCATTGAACTCCAGCCTGGACAACAAGAGCAAAACTGTCTCAAAAAAAAAAAAAAAAAAGTGCTATTGCTAATCCTTACCATAAGACCATAGGTAGGTATTATTATTCCATTTAACAACTAGGAAATCAAGTCTCAGAGATGTTAAGTCCTCTGCCCAAGTTTCAGTAGTTCACACATTTCACAAATCACAGAGGTAGGATTCAATAGTACATCTCACCGACTTCCAAACCCATGATTTTCACTGCGGGAAGTTATATGCCTACAAATTTTTACCTGTCCTAGAGCAGGTGGGATGTGCTTTTCCAAAGGATCCAGTTCTAAAAAGGTTAGGAAGTGCATTTCAGAGATGTTATGCAGGGAACTCCTGTCACAGGGAAGGAGGGGGTGGACAATGTCCCTCCGGCTCAGGAAGTGACTTGTAAACCAGCAGACAGTCCCATTGCTGGGCTCAGAGTCTGATGCAAAGAATATATCAAGAAAGATATTTGTTGAAGAGAGAACATGTTCTGACTTGGGACTGATTAAATATTAAAGAAAATACCCTAGGATCTGTCAGAGGAGGGGAGGTTACTGTGGTCTGCAGCAGTCAGGAAAGGCAGAGGCAAATTTTGACTCTGGATATGAAAAACTTGCTTACTGCCAGTCGTTGGCGATAGGGCAGGATCCATCAGGTTGTCATGACAAGTTTTCCCATCACTTACGGGTTTCCAGGAGCAAATTTCTCTTTTTCTCCTTAATATGAACAGCACGTAACAACACCGCGGTGCTAGTTTAGCCTCTAGATGGCACTCATGTACTTTTACAGCTTTTACTGCGTAGCTTCCAAAGAAACACAGCTGGTTCTGCCCAACGTTTTCCCAATTTCTTTTTGTTGTATTTCTCTAGGTCATGGTGTCCATTTACGGTGAATGAAACGCCAGAGGACAGACACATGTTTATTTTATTGATTATTAATTCATGCATGTGTACCTTCTCTGAGGATAAAAAGAATTTGAGGCTGAACGACCAGTGTAGCATCCTGTATTATACATATTTGAGGCAGACAGCACAGGTGCCCTTGAGACAGTCCTTCTGATGCAAGAGCAACTTTCATTCTCTTTGGGTCCTTGCACAGAGGGTCAGGCTTTGGACTTTGAGTCTACGAAGGGACAAGATTCTGACACAGCCCTGCCCTGGGGAAAAGAACCAGTTTTGTCTCAAGTGACAGAGAGGTGGAGGAAATTTGTTTTCTTCAATTCCTTATTTATTACTTTTTGTTTGCTCTTAACTATTCTATTATTCTGAGACACATCTAGGTAGACAGGATGGAGGTAAGGCACAGTCATAAGCATTGTATTTAGGGAAGTCATGAGAAACTGTGAATGTGAACTTACCAGACAGATGTAACAATCAATAAACTAGGAACATAGGAATTGCAGGCGAGGCAAGGGTTGGTAAAAGAGAAATGATATCCCAGGTTTTCCAAGCTTGGATAGGGGAGAATGAATTTGAGTTTGGAATGAGAAGTTCTGGGAATGGGGCTGAGCCTGGGCTAGTTGAATTTTGAGATGGAGCAGAAGCATCTCTCCTTCTTCTGACCTTGCCCAGTATCTTATGACTATGTCTTTGTTTAACAAATATATGAGTACCTCTCGTGTTTCAGGTATTGGTAAAGGCATTGAGGAAGTAGCTATGGATGAGGCAAACAAAACTTCTTCCCATGAGCTTGCATATTAGTAGCAGAAGTAAAAATCCAATAACAAAATCATTTCAGATGATGATAAATGCTATGAGGACAACAAGATAGAAAACCATAATAGAGAGTGATTGAGATGAGGTTTATTTAGATAGAGAAGTCATGGTAGACTTTTCTGGGGTGATGTTAGAGCTGAAACCTGAACAAAGAGAAGGAACTAGCTCTCTATTGATATTTGCAATTCCAAGGAAACTACAGTTAAAGGCAGTCAACTCCCCTGTAATATCCTAGAAAGGCTTGAGACTGTACGCATAACAAAGAATGAGAATTTAAAGTGGGGGCCCAGACAGGAGGACGAGTTGAAGCTTTGTACATGCAAGTCGACTTGCATCCTATCCCCATGTGCAGAATGGCCTTTAGGCAGTATTTATACCTTGGTAAAAGCAAACCAAACAGGCCATAACTTTGATTACATCAGACAAACAAAATAAAATAAAATGGAAGTTCCTTTTAAAGAATATTAAAGAAGCCATCTAGGAGAGCAGGTGTAGCTACTGCCTACCTGTGTAAACCTTTCCATAATCTGGCACTTTTTTGAGGGAGAGGTGCTCTAGAAAAATGACTGGTTTCCTGGTAGCTGATAAAGTTTGATGGTCTGTAAGTCTCACTCTGACTTCATCTTTCTTTTTCTTCAGTCTTAAATATATATTGGTAAAAATGATCCAAGATATTCGAGAAAAGTGTGCAATGTTAAGGAAAGAAATTCAATATTTAAAAAACTGAAAAAAATAAAGATACCTTTAGAGAATAGGAGTTCAAAATCAAACAGAAACAAACCCCAAATACCCACCTTCTCTGCCAATAACATCAAAAAGGCAATACAGTAATAAAGATTAAGGAATTACAACAAATTACTGGAAATTAAAACTTGGATTATAAAAAACTTAATAGGAAATTGAGAAGATAAAGTCCCCTTCAGACAGTGAGCAGGTAGCCATCTGCAAGCAGGAAGAGAGTCCCCACCAGAACCAGACCATGCTGGCACCCTGATTTTAGACTTCCAGCCTCCTCAGAACTGCAATGAAATAAATTTCTGTTGTTAAAGCCATGTAGTCTATGGTTTTGTTATGGCAGCCCAAGCTAACACAGATGAATAGATGGAAAGTTTAATAGGTAATTGGAATTTATAGAAAAATTGAGCCGGGCGCGGTGGCTCACGCCTGTAATCCCAGCACTTTGGGAGGCCAAGGCGGGCGGATCACGAGGTCAGGAGATCGAGACCACGGTGAAACCCCGTCTCTACTAAAAATACAAAAAATTAGCCAGGCGTGGTGGCGGGCGCCTGTAGTCCCAGCTACTCGGGAGGCTGAGGCAGGAGAATGGCGTGAACCTGGGAGGTGGAGCTTGCAGCGAGCCGAGATTGCGCCACTGCACTCCAGCCTGGGTGAAGGAGCGAGACTCCGTTTCAAAAAAAAAAAAAAAAAAAAATTGAGTGGGACTTAAAAACTGAAAACAAAATCTGAAATTAAGTCAATTGAGCACAGCAGAACAACAGAAAGACAGGTAAATAAAAAGTGTCCAAACTGAAGCACAGAGAAAGAATGCAAAATACACAGAGAAATGTAAAAGACATAAGGGTCGGTGTCAAAAGGGCTAAAGTAAGTCTAATAATAATCACAGAAGGAGAAGAATCAGGGGATGGTGGAGAGGCAATATGTGAAGAAATAATGGCTGAGAATTTTCCAATACTTTATATAAATGGAATCATACAATATGAACATTTTTGTGTTTGGCTTCCTTCCCCCAGCATGATTATTTTGAGATTCGTCTCTGTTGTTTTGTGTACCATTTATTTCTTTTTATTGCTGAGTAGTATAACATTGTACGTATATCCCATAGTTTATTTAATCATTCCCTCATTGATGGACTTTTGGCTTATTTCTGCTTTATGCCCATTATAAATAAAACTAACATAAATATTTGTTTATGCAAATCTTTGTATAAATGTATCTTTTGTTTTCTCTTGGCTAAAAACCTAGGAGCAGCAGGGCTAGATCATATAGTAGGTATAAGCTTAACTTTTAAAGACACTGCTAAACTGTTTTACAAAGCAGCTGTACCATTTTACATTACCGTCAGTGGCCCAGGAATCTTCCACTTTCTTGTCAAACCTTGATATAGTCAGTCTTTTTGATTGTAGCCATTTTAATAGGCTTTTGGTGGTATCTCATTCGTGGTTTTAATCAACATTTCTATAAAGACTAATGATGCTGAGCATATCTGCATCGCTTTGGTGAAGTGTCTGTTTAAATCTTTTGCACATTTTTTATTAGGTGTTCTTATTATTGAATTTTGAGAGTTCTTTACACATTTTGTCCTTTATGAATGATATTCTTGGCAAATATTTCCTCTCAGTCTGTAGTTTGTCTTTTCATTTTTAAAACAGCGTATTTTAAAGAGAAGTTTTTATGAAGTCAAAATTATAAATATATTATAAATATATTCTTTTTTGGATTATACTTTTAGTTTCATAGCTAAGAAGTTTTTTGCCTCGTCCTAAGCTACAAAGGTTTTCTTCAAGAAGTTTCATTGTTTTACATTTTAAAAATTATGGTAAAAACTAACAATATGAAATGAATCCTCTGAACAAAATTTTAAGTGTATACTATAGCACAATATTGTACAGTAGGTCTCTAGAGCTTTTTCATCTTGTGTAACTGAAATGCCATATCCACTGAACACCAACTCCCTATCCCCTCACATGGCTACCCTGGGGAAACCATCATTCTACCTTCTGCTTCTATGAGTTTGATTACATTTGATACCTCATAGTAATGGAACCATACACTATCTGTTCTTCTGTGACTAGCTTACTTCACTTAGGATAATGTCTTCAAGATTCATCCATATTCTTTCATATGACAGGATTTCCTTCTTTTTAAAGGATGAATAACATTCCATTGTAAGAATATACCACATTTTCCTTATCTAATCATTGGTCAATGAACATTTAGGTTGTTTCCACATTTTGGCTACTGTGATTAATGCTGCAATGAATATGAGAGTGCAAATATCTCTTTGAAATCCTATTTTCAATTCTTTTGAAAATACCAGGAGTGGGACTGCTGGAACATATGCCAGTTCTGTCTTTTAATTTTTTGAGGAACCTCTATACTGTTTTCCAGAGTGGCTGCACTATTGACATTCTCACCAACAGTGCACAAGTATTCCAATTTCTCTACATTCCCTCCAACTCTTGTTATTTTCTGTTTTTTCTTAATTGCCATTCTAACAGGTGTGTGGCAACATTTCATTGTGGTTTTGATTTTTATTTCCCCAATTATAGTGATTAATTATAGTGATGTTGAGCACCTTTTCATATGCCCATTGGCCATTTGTATATCTTTGGAGAAATGTCTATTCAAGACCTTTGCCCACTTTTTAATCAAATTATTTGGGTATTGGCTTTTGAATTGTAGGAATTTCTTATGTATTTTAAATACTAACTCCTGTCACAAGTATGATCTACAAATATTTTATCCCATTCCAAAGACTGCCTTTTCACTCTGTTGATTGTTTCCTTTGCTGTGCAGAAGGTTTTTAGTTGGATGTAGTCCCACTTGTTTATTTTGCTTTTGTTGTTTATATTTTTAGTGTCATATCCAAGAAATCATTGGCAAGATCAATGTCACGAAGGTTTTTTATGATGTTTTCTTCTAAGAGTTTTATGTTGTCAAGTCTTAGTCTTTAATTCATTTTGAATTGATATTTTTTGTGTGGTGTAAGATAGGGATTCAGTTTCATTGTTTTACATGTCAATTTTCTCAACACCACATTTATTTATTTATTTATATTTATTTTTAGGGATAAGGTTTCACTCTGTTGCCCAGGCTGGAGTGTGGTGGTGCCATCCTAGCTCACTGCAGCCTTGAACTCCTAGACTAAAGTAATCCTTCTGCCTCAGCCTCCCAAGTAGCTGGCACTATAGTCACGTGCCATCATACCTGGCCGATTTTTTTTTTTTTTACTTTTTGTAGAGTTGGAGGTCTTATTATGTTGTCCAGGCTGGTATTAAACTCCTGGCCTCAAGCAATTCTCCCACCTCTGCCTCTCTAAGTATTGGGCTTACAGGCATGAACCACTGTGGCTGCCCAACACCATTTGTTAAAGAGACTATCTTAGGGTGGAGCGAAATGGCTGAATAGAAGCCTACACCATCTGTCCTCTCCCTGCAGGAACACTAAATTATAACAACTAACTACACATTAAAAGCACCATCACAAGAACCAAAACTCAAGTGAATAACCACAGTACCTGATTTTAACATCATATCACTGAAAGAGACATTGAAGAGGGCAGGAAAGACAGTCTTGAATTGGCAACGCTACTCCTCCCCTATCCCCTGGGCAGTGTCTGCGTGGCATGGACAATCTGTGCTTGGGAGAGAGACAGCAGAGCAATTGTGAGGCTTTGCATTGAATTCAGTGCTGCCCTGTTATAGTGGAAGGCAGAACCAGGCTGTACTCAGCTGACATCCGCTCATGGAGGCAGTATTTGAACTAGCCCTAGCCAGAGGGAAATCACCCATCCTAGTGGTCAGAGCTTGAGTTCCAGCAAGCCTCGCCACCAGCCTGGAGTGCTCTGGGGCCCTAAGTGAACTTGAATGACAGTCTGTGCCAAAGGATTGCAATTCCTAGGCAAGTCCTAAAGCTGAGCTGAGCTCAGAGCCAGTGGACTGAGGGCAACCTACTGAGAGACCAGCCAGGGTGGCAAAGGGAGGGCTTGCACCACACCTCCCCCACTCTCTGACAGCAGATGCATGGTGCAGAGAAATCTGTGTTGTTGAGAGGGGGCAAGTGCAGAAAATGTGAGACTTTACATTGAACTCTGTGCTGCCCTGTCACAGCAGAGACCTGTCAGTATTCATCACTTGCTGACCAAAGAGCTCGTGGGCCAAGAATAACCAACAGTGATACCCAGGTAGTACATTGTGGGCCTTTGGCTCTGAGACATGCTGGTTTCAGATGTGACCACATTCCCAGCTGTGGTGGCTATGGTGAAATACTATTTCAGAAAAGCAGGGAGTGGGGGAAAGTAAAGAGTACTCTGTCTTGCGCCACACATACCAGCTTGACCACACTGGGACAGAGCAACAAATAGGCTCCTAGGGTCCCCAAGTCTAGGCCTAGTCTCTTAGCATTTCTGGACCTTTCTGGAGCCAGAGGAAACCCACTGACCTGAAGGTTGAGTCCAAGGCCTGGTAGCATTAATCACAAGCTGATCGAAGAGCCCCTGAACTTTAAGTAAAACACCCCATGGGCTGCTGCTGGTGGTGGCCACAGGGAGAGGCAATGTCTGCCTGTAGAAAGGGGAGGGAAGAGTGGGGAGGAATTTGTCTTGTGGTTCGAGTGCCAGCTTAGCTGCAGTAGAATAGAACACCAGTAAATTTCTAAGGTTTTGACTTTAATCCCTGGCTTCCAGACAGCATCTCTGAATCTATCCGGGGCCTGGGGGAACTTGCCAACCTGAAGGGAGGGACAGAAACATCAGTGGGTTTGCCACCTGCTGATTGTAGAGCCCTAGTGAGCGGGGGAGAAAAAGGAAAAATTAGTTGGGCAGACAACTAAAGCTGGTCCTTGGTTAAATTCTTTTAAACAGAAAGAAAAATCACAGTTACAGGCACAAATAGAGCAGCCTGGGGTAAAACCAAACTGCAGCTGCTGCATTGATAAGAAATCAAAGTCCAACACAGAAGCCTTTTGTTCTTTGTGTGATTAGTGGGCTCCCATGAAAAAGTTTCCACCTCTTTTCCATGGGTACTTGCACAGGGAGGTGGGGGCTTACCCAAAACACATCCACAGTTGCACAAACAAGAGAACCTGCACTTTGTGCTGCCTAAAGATATGCCTGCAGCTCCACAGATGAGGGGAGTTGCACAGACAGCTTCACAGATAAGAGAAGTGACACAAATAGCTACAGAGATGAGGGGGAGTTTCTTATAAAAGCTGTTGGTGAGGGGGAGTTTCTTATAAAAGCTGTTGGATTCAACTGTAAAAATGGCAACCCACTCAGGCCCCCTCTCTGCTGTGGAGAGCTTTCTTCTTTTGCTGATTAAACTTTCACTCCAACCTCACCCTTGCCTCCATGCTCCCTAATATTCTTGGTCATGAGACAAAGAACTCCAGGTGATACCTCACAACAAGAGACTGCTACATTGTGGTGCATTGGTGAGACTGTAACACTAGGTCCTTGAGTAAACTTAGGTGGTAGCCAGATAGTGGTTACAGTGGGCCATGGGGAAGACCCAGTGCTGGGCTGGCTTCAGGTTTGAACCAACACAGTCCCAGCAGTGGCGGCCATATGTATCCTTCTGTCCTACCACTCCCAGTTCCAGGAGGTTGAACACAGAGAGATTCTGTTTGCTTGGGAGAAAGTAATGGAAAAGAACAAGAGTCTCTGCCTAATAATCCAGAAAAATTTTCCAGATCTTACCTAAGACCACCAAGTTGGCATCTCTATGAGCTTGCAAGAACCACAGCATTATTGAGTGTGAGGCTCAGATCCCTTTAAATACCTGGAAAGCCTTCCCATATAGAACAGGCACAAATAAGCCCAGAGCATGAAGACTACAATGAACGCCTAATTCCTCAGTGCCCAGACACAGACCAACATCTATAAGCATCAAGACCATCCAGGAGAATATGACCTTACCAAAGTGAGCTAAATAAGGCACCTAGGGCCAATCCTGGAGAAACATAGGTATCTGACCTTTCAGACAGATAATTGAAAATAGCTGTGTTGAAAAAGTGAAAAAAAAAAAAAATTCAAGATAACACAGAAAAGGAATTCACAATTCTATCAGATAAATTTAACAAAGAAATTGAAATTGTCAAAAAGATTTAAGTAGAAATTCTAGAGTTGAAAAATGCAATTGACATACTGAAGAATGCAACACAGTCTCTTAGTAGCAGAATTGAACAAGCAGAATAAATAATTAGTGAGCTTGAAGACAGGCTATTTGACAATAAGCAGTCAGAGGAGGCAAAAGAATAAAAACCAATGCAGCACACCTACGAAATCTACAAAAGAGCCTCAATAGGGCAAATCTAAGAGTTATTTGCTTTAAAGAGGAGGAAGAGAAAGGGATAAAGATAGAAAGTTTATTCAAAGGAATAATATAAGAGAACTTCCCAAATCTAAAGAAAGATACCAGTATTCAAGTAAAAGGTTATAGAACACCAAGCAGATTTAACCCAAAGAAGACTCCCTCAAGACATTTAATAACCAAACTCCCAAAGGTCAAAGATAAAGAACAAATCTTAAAAGCAGCAAGAGAAAAGATACAAATAACATAAAACGGACCTCCAATAAGTCTTGAAGCAGACTTTTCAGTGAAAATCTTACAGGCCAGGAGGAGTGACATGACATAGTTAAAGCAATGAAGGAAAAAAACTTTCACCCTAGAATAGTATATCTGGTGAAAATATCCTCCAAATATGAAGGAAAAATAAAGACTTTCCCAGACAAACAAAAGCTGAGGGATTTCGTCAACACCAGGTCTGTTCTACAAGAAATGCTAAAGGGAGTCCTTCAATCTGAACGAAAAGGACATTAATGAGCAACAAAATATTATCTGAAGGTATGAAACTCACTGGTTATAGCACACGGAAAAATCACAGACTATTATAATAAGACAGTAATTGTGGTATGTAAAATGCTTTTATCTTAAGTAGAAAGACTATAAAAAATAAGAACCATAAGAACTTTTCAAGACATAGTACAATAAAATATAAATAGTAACAACAAAATTTAGAGTGGAGGACAAAATTAAAATGTAGAGTTTGTATTAGTTCTCTTTCTGTTTGTTTGTATGTTTATGCACTGTTAAATTTTCATCAGTTTTTTTAAATTTTATTATTATACTTTAAGTTTTAGGGTACATGACAACGTGCAGGTTTGTTACATATGTATACATGTGACATGTTGGTGTGCTGCACCCATTAACTCGTCATTTAGCATTAGGTATATCTCCTAATGCTATCCCTCTCCCCTCCCCCCACCCCACAACAGTCCCCGGTGTGTGATGTTCCCCTTCCTGTGTCCATGTGTTCTCATTGTTCAATTCCCACCTATGAGTGAGAACATACAGTGTTTGGTTTTTTGTCCTTGCGATAGTTTGCTGAGAATGATGGTTTCCAGCTTCATCCATGTCCCTACAAAGGACATGAACTCATCATGTTTTATGGCTGCATAGTATTCCATGGTGTATATGTGCCACCTTTTCTTAATCCAGTCTATCATTGTTGGACATTTGGGTTGGTTCCAAGTCTTTGCTATTGTGAATAGTGCCGCAATAAACATACGTGTGCATGTATCTTTATAGCAGCATGATTTATAATCCTTTGGGTATATACCCAGTAATGGGATGGCTGGGTCAAATGGTATTTCTAGTTCTAGATCCCTGAGGAATCGCCACACTGACTTCCACAATGCTTGAACTAGTTTACAGTCCCACCAACAGTGTAATAGTGTTCCTATTTCTCCACATCCTCTCCAGCACCTGTTGTTTCCTG
>NW_026652283.1:48729943-48870435 GCF_009828535.3 Hylobates moloch
CTAGGTATTTTATTCTCTTTGAAGCAATTGTGAATGGGAGTTCACTCATGATTTGGCTCTCTGTTTGTCTGTTATTGGTGTATAGGAATGCTTGTGATTTTTGCACATTGATTTTGTATCCTGAGACTTTGCTGAAGTTGCTTATCAGCTTAAGGAGATTTTGGGCTGAGACAATGGGGTTTTCTAAATATACAATCATGTCATCTGCAAACAGGGACAATTTGACTTCCTCTTCTCCTAATCGAATGCCCTTTATTTCCTTCTCCTGCCTGATTGCCCTGGCCAGAACTTCCAACACTATGTTGAATAGGAGTGGTGAAAGAGGGCATCCCTGTTTTGTGCCAGTTTTCAAAGGGAATGCTTCCAGTTTTTGTCCATTCAGATGATATTGGCTGTGGGTTTGTCATAGATAGCTCTTATTATTTTGAGATACGTCCCATCAATACCTAATTTATTGAGAGTTTTTAGCATGAAGCATTGTTGAATTTTGTCAAAGGCCTTTTCTGCATCTATTGAGATAATCATGTGGTTTTCGTGTATCAAGGACACACACTAAGGTCAAATTATATGTCCTTCTGTATGAGATCCTATCCTTGTTTCCTCTATAATTCTTATTCTTTCACAAAGCTTTGTCAAGTTTTTGCAAGTTTTGTTGCAGTTCATGGTTTGGTTTTTGCATTCTGGTCCCTTTTGCTGAGCATTCTGTAGCCTGACTTTCTTTCTGCCTCTATCTGTGACCCTACAAAGCTCTCAGCCTCCTGTTACTGTGACCTAAGTAATAGTATGAACATATTCCTAGTAGGCTTCCTGGAGAGGGAGGATGGTCTGGTATGCAGTCCTCCGCTTCCAGAAATAATGCATAATGGTCATTGCCATGTATTTTGGAAATTAAAATCAGCCTGTCTGAGCTTGCACAATTTACTTTGTTTGTGTCAATATTGCTGCCTCACCCAGGAATTGGTTCCCCTTATCAACTTTCAGTTTTATTGCATATGACCTAGCCAAATTCAGCTCAAATTTTGCATAAGTCACAAATATCCTTTTCAGGAAAGATTGCAGCAAGTCAGTATAAAAGATAAACATTAATTCTGTTCTCAATATTGGATGTATTAAATGGGATTCCAGGCAGGGCCAGCAGGAATGTGAACTGAAATAATAAAGCAGTATATCTAAAAATGGAATGGAGGTGCAAGGAAAAGTAGATGTTAATGTCAATCATTCATTTTACTTTCCCTTCAGTTACCAGAATTTAATCCAGGTATGGCCTGAGTTCTTTTCTAGGTTCTCTGTACTCTCTTTAGTCTAAGCTCTTAACCAATCCAAGCTCCTACCTCTTAAATGAAATCCCATTTTCTCTGGACTGGGTTACTGCTTGGTTCAAAATCGTCCTTCATACTTCTTATCTTTGTCATCACACCACTTCAACACCTAAATAAAGTTTCTGCAGTCCTCATTAAAATTACTCACAATCCCATCCTATATGCTATTTCAGCTAGAAAAAGGCTTACTGAAGAAAATACACAATTTTACACATATTATACCTGCCCATTGTTGAAGAAAATGTAACTTCTGTTCTTCTAGTTTATTGGTTGTCTGCCTATCATTGGCATCTACTAAGAAGGAAATGTGCTGGACAATGGGTGAGAAGAAATGTGTCTTTCATTATTTCCTCTCTTTTCTCCTTGAATATTCAGGAAATGTTTCCTTTTCTGGCTCTCAGAGAAATAAGAACTCAGCTGAGATAATGGAGTGGAAATAGGAGTAAACAAGAATAAAAATTCAATTTCTCCAGCTTGCTTTAGAATCAGCTGTTTTGACATATATTTAATATTTCATAGTATATAATTCCAAGTGGAAGAACTTGCAGTTTAAAGAAATCTTTTGAAAAGTAAATGGTATAATCCCTCCATGTTTATATATTCTACATTACTATGTTTGATGCTATAAATACTATAGTAATCAAGGTTTTCTGGCTGATTAGTGAGCAGAATCAAGGTTCTTAAGTTTCTCTTGTACCAGAGAATGCAAGTAGGATGAAAGTCCTATTTCTGTTCATTTATATTTACATTTAACAGACTCAACATTGATCTTTTACTGAGTAGTCTGGTAGTTTGGCTTCACAAACATGAGACTAGTTCCATTTAATATACAATATTGAGCACATAATTAATATTTATCTTTTATACTGACTTGCTGCAATCACACAGCCAGCAAATAGCATGCAAGATTATAATTTAGAGAAGTCTGATTCAATCCATTACGTCACTAGTTTCTCAGGGTGTGTCTGGGTTGTCACATGGACCGTGATGATATCAAATTTGGAGCCCTTTTTTTTTTTTTGGAGCCTTCTAGTAGGGGATTTTGGAAGTCAGTAAGATATGAATCTAGGATCTGGTAGAATGAAACAAATTGTTTGGGCAGTTACTCTTATTTAGCAGGCTGTCCGGGTTCAGGACATAGGAGCTCAGAATCAGCTAAAATAGCCCCTCAGAGTAGATTGGGCAGATAGGCTTTGTTATTGTTATTTGTTTTGTTTTTGTTTTGTTATGTATGAGCCTTGATAAACCTATTGTCAGAAATATTTTCAGAAAGGGCTTTGAGTGTGCTTTATTATGGCACTACAGGAAAGACTATTTGGAACCAAGTTGCATTGGGTCAAGGCAAGGAGTAGTGCTGAGGAGTCATTCTCAGGAATTTAGGAGGAGAGACCATGACAGAAGCAGTGGCCACACATGAGACACCAGAAAGATACAAAGATAACAAGCAGACCAAATTCCAGCAGGAGGACAGCCTCCATAAACCAGTTCTGACTTGGGACAATTGGACTGGGTGAGCCTCAAAAATGTAAAATAGTGGAGTGTCACGTACAGTTGGATATCTCATAAATACCTCAAATTAGATAGTGGGAATATTAAAGGTGTGGGTGGAGAATTGAGAAAAGTCTGAGTTAGCTGGTAGGTTTAACTGAAGCAATATGGAAAAAAATCTACTTTCTCAGGTCCACTTCCAGAGCTTAGGGCTTTCTGACCACAAGAGAGGGACTGATATTGATGAGTTGCTGCTAAGGTGATTAGTCCCTTTCTGCTTCTAGAAGAACTGCTCCAAGAAATTAGAATGGTGCCCTACAACATTCCATTTCCATAATGAGAAAGACTCAGTCTACTAATCTGCTCAGGCCTCCAATAGTACAGGACTTCACTAGCTTAGTTTTGGCCCTCCCTTCAAGAAACGTCCATTTTACCACGCTTCTTATCTTTCTCATCATCGGGCACTCCAAAATGCAAATTCCTGTAGTCTCTCATTTCATGGATCCTTTTATGCTTTTAGTCTTTCATTTATTTTTTTCTACCCATTCTATCTGTTGACCCAGGACATTCATCCTATTTCAGTTTACTCTACCCAATATTTCTGCCTTATTTATATAATTATCTTCTTTCTTCGTTCCTGTGATAGCTAATTTTATTTTCCAATTAGGCTAGGCTATGGTATCCAGTTGTTGATCAAATAGCAATTTAGATGTTGTTGTGAAGACATTTTTTAGATGTGATTAACATTTAAATTCGTAGACTTTGACTAAAGCAGATTACCTTCAATAATCTGAGTAAGCCTCATGCAATGAGTTGAGGGCCTTCAGAAAAAAAAACTGAAGTCTTCTGAGGAAGAAGAAATTCTGTGTCCAGATCCCCTTTGGACTCAAGGCTACATCAGCAACTCTTCCCTGGGTTTCCAAATAGTTGGCCTGCCCTGCAGTTTTCAGATTTGCCAGACTCCGCAATCATGTGAGGCAGTCTTTTCGAACAAGTCTCTCTCTCCATATACATATACATATACATATCTCTCTCTCCATATACATATCTTATTGTTCTCTTCAGAGAACCTTTACTAACACATTCCCTTAAAGAAAACTTGACTCTGCCCCATGGAAACCACCTACCTTGTATGTATCACTAATTGTTACTGCTTTTCCTCTCCCACCCTAGACCAAAGAGCCAGGGGGCAGTGTCAGCATTTTGAAGCTCCCTTATATTTCCTCAGAAGACATGTTATTTTCTTATTAGGTAAAAATCCACCTTTCTTTGTTACTGAGGCTATCCAACCAAAACAGTACACACTACTTTTATGCTTCTTGATTTAACAAAAGCAACCAACTTTCCTATCCCTTCCACTAATTCTTTCCAGATAATGTCTGGCTTTAGCCTATACATCTGGGACAGTGATATCTATCTTGAAGGGTAATTGTCAGAATCAGAGACAATGTGTATAAAATATTTAGTAATATGAGACTATTAGCAGGCACTCAATACATAGGAGTCAGCAATTATGTTTCTATTCAGTATAGGTTCTCATATAATCATACGAGGCTTTAGTGACCAAAGGAAAAGCAGTCCAACACCCCAGTTTCAAGATTGTTTGACCCTCATTCCAAAACCCTTCATCTGAACTCCCTTTGGCTACTCATTACCATGGCAATGTCCTATAACACAGTAGTTTAAGAAGAGCACATGCTCCTTAAAGCTCTCCACTCACTCACTACAAACACATTTTTTACATTTCAGTTAGAAAAATGGCTTATTGAAGAAAAACATTGCTTGCCTATTTTTATTTTTGTTCCAACTGTTTTTGAAGAATTTGTCATGAAATCTTTGCCAAATGGTACTTCATAAGTTTTCTTCTAGGGTTTTTACAGTTTTAGGTCTTATATTTAAGTCTTTAATCCACCTTGAGTTGATTTTCGTATGTGGTGAAAGAGAAGGGTCAATTTTCAATCTTCTGCATATGACTATCTGGTTATCCCAGCACCATTTAATGAATAGGGAATCCTTTTCCCATTGTTTGTTTTTGTCAACATTGTTGAAGATCAGACTATTTTGACAAAGTCTCCAAAAGCAAGTGCAACACAAACAAAAATACACAAGTGAGACCTAATTCAACTAAATAACTGCTGCACAGCAAAAGAAACTATCAACAGAGTAAACAGAAAACTACAGAATGGGAGAAAATGTTTGCAAGCCATGTATCCAATAAAGGTCTAATATCCAGAATCTATAAGGAACTTAAACAAATCAATAAGCAAAAACCAAACAACCCCATTAAAAAATGGGCAAAGTAGATGGACAGGTACTTATCAAAAGAAGATATACACACAGCCAACAAACATATGAAAAAATGTTCAACATCACTAATCATTAGAGAAATGAAAATCAAAACCACAATGAGATACCATCTCCCACCAGTCAGAATGGTGATTATTAAAAAGTTAAAAAATGGGCCAGATGTGGTGGCTCATGCCTGTAATCCCAACACTTTGGGAGGCCAAGCTGGGTGTGTCACTTGAGGTGAGGAGTTCGAGACCAGCCTGGCCAACATAGTGAAACCCCTCTCTACTAAAAATACAATAATTAACTGGGCATGGTGGTGGGCACCTGTAGTCCCAGCTACTCAAGAGACTGAGGCAGGAGAATCACTAGAACTGGGAGGCGGAGGTTGCAGTGAGCCAAGATCACACCACTGCACTCCAGCCTGGGTGACAGAGCAAGACGCCATCTCAAACACAAAAACCCAAAACCAATAAGTAAATGGATAGCAGGTGCTGGAAGCCAGTTTCTCTCAGAAAGAGGGAAGTTACAGACACACAAGTTCAGAAGGCTAAAGTAAGCTACATCATGTTGAAGCAGTGTTAGAAAAAACAGTAAAAAAATAACAGATGCTGATGAGGTTGCAGAGAAAAGGGAGCAATTATACACTACTGATGGGAATGTAAATTAATTCAGCCACTGTGGAAAGCAGTTTGGAGATTTGTCAAAGAACTTCAAATGGAGCTACGATTCAACCCAGCAATCTCATTACTGGGTATATACCCAAAGGAATATAAATCATTCCATAATAAAGACACATGCATGCATATATTTATCTCAGCATTATTCACAATAGCAAAGACATGGAATCAACCTAGGTGCCCATCAGTGGTAGACTAGATAAAGGTTATGTGGTACATATACACCATGAAATACTACACAGTCATAAAAAAGAATGAAATCACGTCCTTTGCGACAACATAGATGCAGCTGGAGGCCAGTGTTCTAAGCGAATTAATGTAGGAACAGGAAACCAAATATGACATGTTCTCACTTATAAGGGGGAGCTAAACATTGGGCACTCATGGACATAAGGATGGCAACAAAAGACACTGAGGATTACTGAAGTGGAGAGGGAAGGAGGAAGGCAAGGGTTGAAAAATTATTGAATACTTTGCTCACTACCTGGGTAACAGGATAATTCATATTCTGAACCTTAGCATTACACAGTATATCCACATGACAGACTTTTTTTCAACATAATAATAAAGGTCCCAGCCAGAGCTATTAGGCAAGAAAAAGAAATGAAAGACACCTAAATTGGAAAGAATGAAGTAAAATTATCTGTTTGTAGCTGACATAATCATATATGTAAAAACTCTAATGACTAGTAAAAAACATTTAGAATTAATAAATTTAGTAAAGCTGCTGGATTCAGATTTGACATACAAAACACACTTGTGCTTCTATACACTGACAAAAATTGACACATAAATTATGAAATAAAAGCCCATTTGAAATAGCATCAAAAGAAATAAGATACTTAGGAATAAATGTAACTCAGGAGGTAAAATACTTATACATTAAAAAGTATAAAGCATTGATGTGAAAAAATTAAAGAAGATCTGAGTAGCCAAAGCAATATTTAGCAAGATAACAGCTGACATCACACTCCCTGATTTCAAAATATATTACAAAGGTATAATAATTAAAACAGTATGGTACAACCATAAAAACAGAACATATAGACCAGTGGAACAGAATAGAGACCCCAGAAGTAAATTTACACATTTACTGTCAACTGATGTTTGATAATGATGCCAATAAAAACTGGAAAATGGAGAGACTCTTCAAAAAATGATGTTGGAAAAACTATTCCTGCATGTGGCAAAAGTAAACTGGACATTTATCTCTCATCATGTACAAAGATGAACTAAAAATGGATTAAAGACTTAAATGTAAGAACTGAAACCATAATACTCCTAGAAGATAACATAGGCAAAAAGCCTTTTGACATTGGTCTGGGCAATGATTTTTTAGATATGACACCAAACACAAAGGCCACAAAAGCAAAGATAAGTAAGGCTACATCAAATTAAGAAGCTTCTGCACAGCAAAGGAAATAATCAAGTGAAAAGTCAATGTACGGAATGGAAGAAAATATTTGCAAGTCATATTTCTAATAAGGGACTCATATTCAAAATATATAAGGAACTCATTCAACTCAAGAGCAGAATGCCAAAAAACTCAATTAAAAAATGAGTAAAGAGCTTGAATATATATTTTTCGAAAGAAGATATGCAATTGGCTAAGATGCATATGAAAAAGTTCTCAGCACCACTAATCATCAGGGAAATGCAAATCAAAGCCACAATAACATATTATCTTACACATGTTCTAATGGCTATCATAAAAAAGAAATAACAAATGTTGGAGAGGGTGTAGAGTAGAGAAAATGCTTGTATGCTGTTGGTGGGAATGTACCTTGGTACAACCATTATGGAACAGTATGGAGGTTCCTCAAGAAATTAACAATACAATTGCCTTATGATCCAGGAATTGCACTTCTGACTACATATCTATCCAAAGGCAATAATATTGGTATGTTGAAGAGATATTTGCACCCCCATGTTCACTGCAGCAGTATTCACAGTGGCCAAGATATGGAAAAAAATCTAAATGTCCATCAATGAATGAATGGAGAAAGCAAATGTGGTGTATATATACAATGAAGTATTATTCAGCCTTAAAAAAGAAAAAAATCCTGCCATTTGTGGAAACATGGATGAAACTGGAGGACATTATGCTAAGTGAAATAAGCCAGTCAGAGAAAGACAAATACTGCATAATCACATTTATATGTGTAATTTCAAATATTCAAGCTTGACATATCAAACTGAATTTTGTAAGGTGATCTTTGAGAGGGGATTTCCTTCACTTAGGAGTTTGACTTATACTTTGGTGTTCATGCTGCTGTTTATTGCTGCAGTAACTTACCTTGTCTTGTCTTGATGCTGCTGATGTGAATCACCCACTGTGAGTGAGCTGGTTGCTACTTCAGCTCTATCTTGCTGTCTCAGAGGCAGAGGGTAGAATGGTGTTTGCCAGGGGTTGGAAAGAGGAGCAAACGGGTTGATGTTGGTCAAAGGGCACAAATCTTCAGTGATGCCAGATGAGTGAGATTTAGAACAATGTAACTATAGTTAGCAATACTGTATTGTACACTTGAAATTTGCTGAGAGGGTAGTTCTTATGTGTTTTTATTCACCCAAGAGAAAAAGATAACTATGTGAGGGGATTGATTGAGGTGATTTACATGTCAGTTAGCTTGTGATAATTATTCCATAGTATATATGTATACCAGAATGTCAAGTTGTACACCTTAAATATACACAGGTTTTGTCAATTATACCTCAATAAAACTGTAGAAAGTACCAAATTGAATTTTGTAAGGTTATCTTTGAGAGGAGATTTCCTTCACTTAGGAGTTTCAATGATACTTTGATTTTCATGCTACTGGTTTATTGCTGCAGTGACTTGCCTTGGCTTGACTGAAGCTGATGTGAATCACTCACTGTGAGAGAGCTGCTCGTTACTTCAGTTCTGTCCTGCTCTTTTCTCATCTCACAGCAGCACTGGTTACCAAGGTGGTGTTTCTGAGAAATTGGAGGGAGCAAGGACATGTTAAAAATCTGGATTAAGTCATATTTGGGCGATTAGTCTAATACTTCTCTTCCAATTGGGCAGTGGCAGTCCCAGGTTCTATTCCATAATTTAAAAAAATCTTATTTTCCTATTTTATTGGCTCCTCTTTTGTGTCAAGAAGGGAAGTTTGCTACTGGCTAGTTTTAGGAAAGTTCATTAAGATAAACATCTTGAGTCTCATAATTAGTTTAGAGGCAGATAGATCCTGGGAAAGGCAGATAAAGAAAATAAGTTTGCCTTCTCTTTTGTCAGCTTGGTTGTAGCTACTAACAGCAATGGAACTTAGGGAAAGTATGTCCACATTCAGGATAAGAGCAAAGGATACTAATTTCTCCTTAAGACAATGAGACAATGATTCATCCTGATTTTTCCTTATGATTAGCATCATTTAAACTGATCTTCCTCAGATTTATAGTGCTGTCTTCTTCAGAGGCTTAGTGTCAGTGGACTGCAGTATGATGATGTGGAGGCAGTTTATTACAGAAAAGACACATTTGTACTCTACTAGGGGACATCCGTCTATATTATAAGGAGCATGTTTCTTAGAATAGCAAAATTTCTGGTCAGCTCTGATTGCCAGTGTTTCAGCTACACATTTTTATTTTTACTTAGCCCCCCAAGAAAAGGTTATGTGGAGGATGCTTGTAATTCCTCCTCAACAAGAGGGAGAACAGGCATAGCTGCTACAGTCCTCTTTTCAGTAACTAGTTATAAAGCTATAAATAATAGTTACACTTAATACTCCCTGCTCCAGATTCCCTTTTCCCTCAGCCATTCCTCTCTATGTTGGGATTATTTTTTTATCTAGTAAGAAGACTCAAATCTGAATTCCTAAAGCATCTGAGTCTTTAGTGACCCTGCTTTCATTGCATCCCTGTGGTCTTTAATTAATATCTACTACTGAACTTGAAGTAATTACATGTTTCTCAGAGAACTCCTTAGATTTTAGGCATAATTCTCTACTTTGATGGTGTTTATTTCCACTTGATAGCTGGAATCAATCCCTTTTTATTGACCAGTTGATTCAGTGGCACTGGGAGCCTAACTTGGCCAGGTGGCAGTCTCAACTTCCATGTCACCAGGACAGATGTTGCCTACTTATGTGAAGTCACTCCTTTCTTGGGAAGCCTTTTAGACTGACAGACCTCAGACTCGTGGGAGTGAGAAACAAGAGTATATAATAAATAGATTGTTGAATATGATAGTAAAAGAAACCACTCCCACTTTTATCTCTCTAGTCTTGAAATTACGCATTTTGGTCATGAAACTAAAAAGCACCACATGTAAGTCATTGATCCAAATAAAGGACTGCGTTTTATGGGGTTTTTGCAGCCTTGCAGATGGTGCTTTTCAACTACCGACATGTTTTTAGTAGGATATTCCAATTATCTAGATGAGCAGCTGCTTCTATGTAAAGAAATATATATATATATATAGTAATATTGGTCAATTCCCTAAGTCGGAGGTCTTCACTGTACTTTTTTTTGTGGTAAAATTAGTTCCTTGATCAGAAACCATTTTGCACAGAATAGCATAATGACAATACAAATGTTGTCATATGTCTGTGCTTGATGATGCGGGCAGAAGTGCTGCAGCCAAGGAAGGCATATTCATATATAGGATAATTGTCTAATCCAGTGGAAAAAAATGCTCTTCTCTCTCTGTGGTGGAAGAGGTCCAATATAATCAATCAGTGGAGAATGCATGCCAATCTGGGACTTAATGTATAATCACTATCATTGACATTTGAGTAATGAGTTGTTTCAGCAGGCAGAGAAGCTGTGGGAAGAGAAAATCCATTTTGTTGACCTCATGCATAACCTCCAGCCCATCACCATGGCTGTTTTGTACATGAGTCCATTAAACAAGCACCAGAGTTGCTCAAAGAGTGACTGACATTCACAGGTTGGGGCACCTTGTGATTCGACCATAGAAAGCTTCCTCTCCAATAGGCAACTTTGTATAATGATGTAAATAATTCATGACTATATCATACTTTGTGCTCATTCTGAAAGTTATATTAACACGTTTCCCAGACTTCATTTACTAACCTTTCAACTTGATTTATGCAAAGATTCTGACCAGCTGACAAACCCATCAGCTCATGTTAATGGGCTAGTATACATTTTTATGGTCAATTAGTGTCTTATTATCAGGCATCTCTTTTTATTTGTATAAATTTATTCAGTACAAGTACAATTTTGTTACATGCATAGATTTCATAGTGGTGAAGTCAGGAGTTTTAAGGTATCACCCTTATAAAGTACATCATAATCATTAAGTGATTTATCATCATCCACTCCCTCCAACCCCCTCACCCTTCTGAGTCTCCATTGTGCATCATTCCATACCTGATGTCCATTGGTATACATTATTTATTAATAGCCCCCACTTATAAGTGAGAATATGTGGTATTTGTCTTTCTGTGTCTGACTCGTTTCACTAAAGCCTTCAGTGTCATCCATGTTGCTACAGAAAATGTGGTTTCATTATTTTTTATGGCTGAATAGTGTTCCATTGTGTATATATGCCACATTTTATTTCTCCAATCATCTGTTGATAGACACTTAGGTTTATGCCATACCTTGGTTATTGTGAATAGAACAGCAATAAACATATGAGTGCAGGTATCTTCTTGATATATAGATTTCTTTTCCTTTGGGTAGATACCCAGTAGTGGGATTGCTGGATCAAATAGGAGTTCTATCTTCAGTTCTTTGAGAAATTTCCGTAGTGTTTACCATAGAGGTTGTAGTAATTTACATTCCCACCAACAGTATATGAGCTCCCTTATCCCTGCATTCTTGCCAACATCTGTTATTATTTTTTTACTTTTATTTTTTTGAGACAGAGTCTTGCTTTATCTCCCAGGCTGGAGTGCAGTGGGGCAATCTTGTCTCACTGTAACTTCTGCCTCTTGGGTCAAGCAATTCTCCTGCCTCAGCCTCCCGAGCAGCTGGGACTACAGGCATGCACTACCATGCTTGGCTAATTTTTGTATTTTTTAGTAGAAATGGGGTTTTGCCATGTTGGGCAGGCTGGTCTCAAGCTCCTGACATCAGGTGATCCACCTGCCTCAGCCTCCCAAAGTGTGTAGTAATAGCTATTCTGACAGGGTCAAGATGATATAACATTGTGATTTTAATTTGCATTTCTCTGATGATTACTGATGCTGAGTATTATTTCATATACCTGTGTGTCTTCTTTTGAAAAATATCTATTCATATCCTTTGGCCACTTATTAATGATATCATTCATTGTTTTAGTTGTTGTTCAGTTGTTTGAGTTCCTTATGTATTCTGGATATTAGGCCTTGTCACATGGATAGTTTGCAAATATTTTGACCCATCCTGCAGATTGTGTCTTTATTCTGTTGATTATTTCTTTTGCTGGGCAGAAGAGCTTTAGTTTAATAAAGTCCCATTTGTCTGTTTTTGTTTTTGTTGTATTTGCTTTTCAGGACTTGCTCAAAAATTCTTTGCTTAGGCCAATGTCTAGTAGAGTTTTTTTCTAGGTATTATTCTAGGATTTTTATTGTTTCGCCTTTTATGGTTAGGTCTTTAATCCATTTTGAGTTAATTTGTGTTACTGTTGAGAGATAGGGGCCCAGTTTCATTTTTCTGTGTATGACTATCTAATTTTCCAAGTACCATTGATTGAATAATGTGTCCTTTCCCCAGCGTATGTTCTTATCAAATTTGTCAAAGACCAATTGGCTGTAAATATGTAGCTCTTTTTCTGTGTTCTCCATTCTTTTCCATTGACTTATGTGTCTATTTTTATACCAATACCATGTGTTTTTGGTTCCTAGAGCCTTTTAATATAATTTGAAGCCCAGAAATGGGATCCCTCCAGCTTTGTTCTTTTTGCTTAGAATTGCTTTGGCTACTTGGGCATTTTTGGGGGGCTCCATATGAATTTTAGATTTTTAAATCTTTTTTTTTTTTTTTTTTTTTGAGATGGAGTCTCGCTGTCACCCAGGTTGGAGTGCAGTGGCGTGATCTCAGCTCACTGCAGGCTCCGCCCCCTGGGGTTCACGCCATTCTCCTGCCTCAGCCTCCCAAGTAGCTGGGACTACAGGTGCCCGCCACCACGCCCGGCTAATTTTTTGTATTTTTTTTTTAGTAGAGACGGGATTTCACTGTGTTAGCCAGGATGGTCTCAATCTCCCGACCTCGTGATCCGCCCGCCTTGGCCTCCCAAAGTGCTGGGATTACAGGCATGAGCCACCATGCCTGGCCTTAAATAATTTTTTAAAATTTATTTTTATTATACTTTAAGTTCTGGGATACATGTGCAGAACATGCAGGTTTGTTACGTAGGTATACGTGTGCCATGGTTCTTTGCTGCACCCATCAACCCGTCATCTACATTAGTTATTCCTCCTAATACTGTCACTCCCCTAGCTGCCCACCCTCTGACAAGCCCCAGTGTGTGATATTCCCCTCCCTATGTCCATGTGTTCTCATTGTTCAGCTCCCACTTATGAGTGAGAACGTGGTGTTTGGTTTTCTGTTCTTGTGTTAGTTTGCTGAGAATGACGGTTTCCAGCTTCCAAGGACATGAATTCATCCTTTTTTTGTGGCGGCTGCATGGTATTCCATGGTGTATATGTGTCACATTTTCTTTATCCAGTCTATCAGTGATGGGCATTTGGGTCGGTTCCAAGTCTTTGCTATTGTGAACAGTGCTTCAGTAAACATATGTGTGCATATGTCTTTAGAGTAGAATGATTTATAATCCTTTGGGGTATATACCTAGTAATGGCATTGCTGGGTCAAATGGTATTTCTGGTTCTAGATCCTTGAGGAATCACCACACTGTCTTCCACAATGCTTGAACTAATTTACAGTCCCACCAACAGTGTAAAAGCGTTCCTATTTCTCCACAACCTCTCCAGCATCTGTTGTTTCCTGATTTTTTAATGATTGCCATTCTAACTGGCATGAGATGGTATCTCACTGTGGTTTTGATTTGCATTTCTCTAATGACAAGTGATGATGAGATTTTTTTCTTATGTTTGTTGGCTGCATAAATGTCTTCTTTTGGGAAGTGTTTGTTCATATTCTTCGTCCATCTTTTGATGAGGTTATTTTTTTTTCTTGTAAATTTGTTAGAGTTCTTTGTAGATTCTGGATATTAGCCCTTTGTCAGATGGATAGATAGCAAAAATTTTCTCTCATTCTGTAGGTTACCTGTTCACTCTGATGATAGTTTCTTTTGCCATGCAGAAGCTCTTTAGTTTAATTAGATCCCATTTGTCAATTATGGCTTTTGTTGCCATTGCTTTTGGTGTTTTATTCATGAAGTCTTTGCCCATGCCTATGTCCTGAATGGTACTGCCTAGGTTTTCTTCTAGGGTTATCATGGTTTTAGGTCTTACATTTAAGTCTTTAATCCATCTTGAGTTAGTTTTTGTATAAGGTGTAAGGAAGGGGTCCAGTTTCAGTTTTCTGCATATGGCTAGCCAGTTTTCTGAACATAATTTATTAAACGGGGAATCCTTTCCCCATTGCTTGTTTTTGTCAAGTTGTAAAAGATCAGATGGTTGTAAATGTGTAGTGTTATTTCTGAGGCCTCTGATCTGTTCCATTGGTCTATGTATCTGTTTTGGTACCAGTACCATGGTGTTTTGCTTACTGTTGCCTTGTGGTATAGTTTGAAGTCAGGTAGCGTGATGCCTCCAGTTTTGTTATTTTTGCTTAGGATTGTTTTGGCTATGCGGGCTCTTTTCAGGTTCTGTATGAAATTTAAATTAGATTTTTCTAATTCTGTGAAGAATGTCAATGGTAGCTTATTGGGGATAGTGCTGAATTTATAAATTACTTTGGGCAGTATGGCCATTTTCATGATATTGATTCTTCCTATCCATGAGCATGGAATGTTTTTCCATTTGTTTGTGTCCTGTCTTATTTCCTGGAGCAGTGATTTGCAGTTCTCCTTAAAGAGGTCCTTCATATCCTTTGTAAGTTGTATTCCTAGGTATTTTATTCTCTTTGAAGCAATTGTGAATGGGAGTTCACTCATGATTTGGCTCTCTGCTTGTCTATTATTGGTGTATAGGAATGCTTGTGATTTTTGCACATTGATTTTGTATCCTGAGACTGCTGAAGTTGCTTATCAGTTGAAGGAGATTTTGGGCTGAGACGATGGGGTTTTCTAAATATGTAATCATGTCATCTGCAAACAGAGACAATTGGAGTTTCTCTCTTCCTACTTGAATACCCTTTATTTATTTCTCTTGCCTGATTGCCCTGGTCAGAACTTCCAGTACTATTTTTTTATTGCATCTATTAGATTCTTCTTTCTTTTCTTCTTTATTAATCTGGATAGTGGTCTATCTATTTTGTTGATCTTTTCAAAAAATCCAGCTCCTGGATTCATTGATTTTTTGGAGGGTTTTTCATGTCTCTATCTCCTTCAGTTCTGCTTTGATTGTAGTTATTTCTTGTCTTCTGCTAGCTTTTGAATTTGTTTGCTCTTGCTTCTCTAGTTCTTTTAATTGTGATGTTACGGTTTCGATTTTAGATCTTTCCTGCTTTCTTTTGTGGGCCTTTAGTGTTATAAATTTCCCTCTAAACCCTGCTTTAGCTGTGTCCCAGAGATTCTGGTACTTTGTGTGTTTGTTTTCATTGGTTTCAAAGAACTTATTTATTTCTGCCTTAAGTTTATTATTTACCCAGTGATCGTTCAGGAGCAAGTTGTTCAGTTTCCATGTAGTTGTGCAGTTTTGAGTGAGTTTCTTAATCCTGAGTTCTAATTTGATTGCACTGTGGTCTGAGAGACAGTTTGTTGTGATTTCTGTTCTTTTACATTTGCTGAGGAGTGCTTTACTTCCAACTATGTGGTCAATTTTGGAATAAGTTCAATGTGGTGCTGAGAAGAATGTATATTCTGTTGATTTGGGGTAGAGAGTTCTATAGATGTCTATTAGGTCCACTTGGTGCACAGCTGAGTTCAAGTCCTGGATATCCTTGTTAACCTTCTGTCTCATTGACCTGTCTAATGTTGATAGTGGGGTGTTAAAGTCTCCCATTATTATTGTGTGGGAGTCTAAGTCTCTTTGTAGGTATCTAAGGACTTGCTTTATGAATCTGGGTGCTCCTGTATTGGGTGCATATATATTTGTGAGAGTTAGCTCTTCTTGTTGAATTCATCCCTTTACCATTATGTAATGGCCTTTGTTGTCTCTTCTGATCTTTGTTGGTTTAAAGTCTGTTTTATCAGAGACTAGGATTGCAACCCCTGCTTTTTTTTGTTTTCCATTTGCTTTGTAGATCTTCCTCCATCCCTTTATTTTGAGCCTATGTATGTCTCTGCACATGAGATGGGTCTCCTGAATACAGCACACTGATGGGTCTTGACGCTCTATCCAATTTGCCAGTCTGTGTCTTTTAATTAGGGCATTTAGCCCATTTACAGTTAAGGTTAATATTGTTATGTGTGAATTTGATCCTGTCATTATGATGTAAGCTGGTTATTTTGCTCGTTAGTTGATGCAGCTTCTTCCTAGCATGGATGGTCTTTACAATTTGGTATGTTTTTGCAGTGGCTGGTACCAGTTGGTTGTTCCTTTCCATGTTTAATGCTTCCTTCAGGAGCTCTTGTAAGGGAGGCTTGCTGGTGACAAAATCTCTCAGCATTGCTTCTCTGTAAAGGATTTTATTTCTCCTTCACTTATGAAGCTTAGTTTGGCTGGATACGAAATTCTGGGTTGAAAATTCTTGCCTAGTATCACCAGCGGAGGCTGCAGAAAATTCTTGCCTGGGTATCACCAGTGGAGGCTGCAGAACAGCAAATATTGCAGAACAGCAAATTTTGCTGCCTGACTGTTCCTCCGGAAGCTTCGTCCCAGCCGTGTGAGGTGTCAGTTGGCCCCTACTGGGAGGTGCCTCCCAGTTAGGCTACTTGGGGGTCAGGGACCCACTTGAGGAGGCAGTCTGCCCATTCTTAGAGCTCAAACTCCATGCTGGGAGAACCACTGCTCTCTTCAAAGCTGTCAGACAGGGACATTTAAGTCTGCAGAAGTTTCTGCTGCCTTTTGTTCAGCTATGCCCTGCCCCTAGAAGTGGAGTCTACAGAGGCAGGCAGGCCTCACTGAGCTGCGGTAGGCTCCACCCAGTTTGAGTTTCCCAGCCACTTTGTTTACCTACTCAAGCCTCAGCAATGGCAGACGCCCCTCCCCTAGACTTGCTGCTGCCTCGCAGTTCGATCTCAGACTGCTGCGCTAGCAGTCCTAGCAGTGAGCAAGGCTCCGTGTGCATGAGACCCACTGAGCCAGGCTCCGTGTGCATGAGACCCACTGAGCCAGGCTCCGTGTGCATGAGACCCACTGAGCCAGGCTCCGTGTGCATGAGACCCACTGAGCTAGGCATGGGATATAATCTCCTGGTGTGCCGTTTGCTAAGACTGTTGGAAAGGTGCAGTATTAGGATAGGAGTGTCCCGATTTTCCAGGTACCGTCTGTCATGGCTTCCCTTGGCTAGGAAAGGGAAATCTCCAACCCCTTGTGCTTCCTGGGTGAGGCAATGGGGGTAGCAGCTCATCCAGGGTGAACTCACACATGTTTCAAGCAACTTAAATTCTCTTTTCTTATGCTAAATTGTTTATAGAGTTAGCCCATAACAGCAAAAGATAATGTTTCTTAGACCTCCCTTCTACTTGATCTATTCAACTGGCTGAGGGCCTTTGGGCCCACAAGCATTAGAATATGTTCTACATCTTGAACCTCCATTGACGGGACCCCAAGCTTGATGGACATTGCTTCAGCATCAATTTGCTTGCCATGGACCCCAAATAAATTCTCAACCCCAATTGTTGATATAACCTGGGGAATCTTCCTTCATGGAGACACCCCACAAACCTTGGTACTGTTAACTCTGTGATGTTTGGGAACCTCCTTAGTCCTGCAAAAAAATGCCAGAAGATGTGGCCCATCTAAATTGGTGGGATGTTAAAGGCCAGAGATTACATCCAGGAACCAAAGGAAAGATCATAGTTGGCCATTGCCTCTGAAGGGAAAACATACAAAGTGGTGCTGTTGCCCACCTAAGGTCAGAGACATCTGAAAATCTAAGATGGGACCCTAAAAGGGTGCACCTGGGGTCCAATGTGAAACCAAAGACTTCCCCAGAGGGACACCGCAGGCGGAAACTTTGGATCAATAAATAAGCCCTCCTTAGGCTTTTTTTCTTAGAATCTTTTTTATTCCTTACCATTATGGGAAACACTGCATCTATTCTACCTGATTCCGCACTTGGCTGCCTCCTCAACCATTGGAATCAGTTTGACCCTGATAATCTGAGGAGGAAATGCTTGATACTCTTTTGTAGTACTGTTTGGCTTCAATATTGTTTGGAATCTGGAGTTTGCTGTTGAATGGCAAAGTGGAATGAAGTTGCACATATCCAGACTTTTGTGCTGCTGTTCTAAGCAGGGTCGGGCTGTGCATAGAGTTACACCCTATGCAACTGTGATGCTCTCTTTTGGTGCTGTTGGTCCTCAGTGTTCTTTGGAGTCTAGGGAGGTTTGGCCTTTAAAAATCAAACTTTCATAGAAGCTGCTTTACCTAAAATTTTGATTCACAGTCTCTGTGGGATTACCTATTGGGACAAACAAAATGTAGCCATGTAAAACTGGTGAGGTTGTGTTGTTATCTTATGGCTAAGGTTCCAAGGCAAAAGCTACTGGATCTTCATTTTTGTGTGTGTATACATGTCTAGATGTGTTTATTTGTATGTACACTTATTGTTGTGGCTACCAAATTGGCTTGTAAGCAGAAGAGTGCTCATAAACTAAGTAAATAAGTGCAAGCAATTTTCAAGTTCATATGACTTAAGTATATCTTAAGTATATCTTCAGTAAAGTATATCTTTACTGAACAAGCTGGTTTTAAAATTATCAGTAAAATAAAAATAGAAATGTCTTCAGAATTGTAAACATACATTTTTTCTGGGTTTTATATTTGTCTTTGCTAGATATTTTGAGTTGTCAGTGTTTGGCATAGAAGATAATAAGCCTATTAACTCAGCCAAAACAAAATCATCTTGATTTGTGTGCCTTCTTTGACAAATGAGAATAGTTTAATGTTGTTAGCTAAATTTTTTGAGTTATCAGCAAAAATACCTACGTATTTAACTTTGAGGCTTTTATTTAGGTGAGCATACGATGTTCATTGGCTACTTTAAAAAAATGGTTAACAAGAAAATAACTAACCTTAAATGATGGTGTCTAGTATCTCGGTTTTCAGAAGTAATCTAGATAAACTGTTAAAAATGAAAAAAATTGAGTACGTGTAAATAGGATAAATGTTTTAGGTGAACTTTTGTGTAAATTAAAATTCTAAAATTATTTTTATGCTTATTGGATATCTGGGTTATTTCCAATTTCAAAAGGATTGTGATATGAGGAAATATGTTTCTAAAAATTGTGGAATTGTTCTCATCTATAAAAATGATCATATCTGATAGTTTAGGATTTCTTTTTAGGTTTCACTAAAATTTAATGTTACTAAGGATAAGAATTATAGTTAACACATAATTCTGTATATAAGATGTGCCCAAATTTATGTTATTAGTAAAAAATAATAATTTTGTGTAACTCAGAAGTTATCAAAAGGTTAATTAAAATTATGGACTCTAAAAAGGTTTTGAAAACAAAGTAATAAGGAGCTTATAAGTAAGGGAGAGAGATGTGAAGAAAGTTATTATATGAAGATGTATTTTTTATAAGGAAGGATATAAAGTTAATAATTTTGTATGAGAAAGGATCTTCCATGGTAGATTTTTTTGTCCTGGAGTAAAATGTCTGGGAAGAAGAAGAAGAAAGAAGGAAGAAGGAGGAGAAGGAGGAGTAGAGGAAATCTGGGACTTAATGGAAAGCTCAGGCATGTTGTGGATGATCTGTATGTCATACATAGTTTTTTTTTTTTTGTTTTTCTGTGGGTTTATCTTCATGCACATACACAGAAACTAAAAATCTGAAACATTTTAGATAATAACATATTCTTTTTTTTTTTTTTTTTGAGATGGAGTCTTGCTCTGTCACCCAGACTGGAGTGCAGTGGCGCGATCTCGGCTCACTGCAAACTCTGCCTCCCAGGTTCATGCCATTCTCCTGCCTCAGCCTCCCAAGTAGCTGGGACTACAGGCACCAGCCACCACACCCGACTAATTATTTTGTATTTTTAGTAGAGATGGGGTTTCACCATGTTAGCCAGGATAGTCTCGATCTCCTGACCTTGTGATCCGCCCGCCTAAAACCTGATAGAGAATTGGAGAAGTATGTCTAATTAACATTTTCATAGTTAAAGCTCTGAGTCTTAAGTAAATTAAAATAAGAAATATTGTAAAGAAATGCATTGGCAGTTTGACAATTCTTTTTTAATATAGTTAAGCATGAAGCCAGCCTTAATGTACATGCTTACATTGCTTCACATTATGTCTGCTGTTTTGCATGGATAGTGCTGGCATACATATCAGCATGAAGCAGTTACAGAAGAAAGACCATTGTTCTCTCTGCCTCCCATAAAAATGTATGGGGCTCACATCTCTCAGGGGGAAATGAGATAGAATAGAGTCTGGAGACAGGGAGCCTAAGGCCAACCCATGGCTGGCTTCTTCGAATTAAACTAAAGAAAAACTTCAGCCTCTTACTGGCCATGGGCCAAGCCCCCATTTCAGCCTCTGGTTGGCTGTAGGTGAATCCTTCATTTGCATAAGGTGTAATCAACTGGAAGCCTCTAAAAGGTACCTAGGAGTGTTACCAAATTCTTCTAGCTTAATAAAAACCCAAGGAACATTGCAACTGGGGCTCTTGAGCCTCTTGCTCAAGCCTGCTCCCTCTGTGGCATGTACTTTTGCTTCAGTAAATCTGTGCATTCATGTCTTTGTTCTTTCGTTGCTTTGTTTCTATGTTTTGTCCAGTTCCTTGTTCAATAAGTCAAGAACCTGGACGACTCATAGTCAAGACCCTCCACCAGTAACAGCAGCACTTGGGTCTCTCTGAATTTATTATGGTTTAGAAGTTTGCCTGATTAATTGTTCTTTACTCAATTAAACTCTTTAATTTGCCTAAGGTTTGTATTTTCAAAAGAATTTATGGTCAGAAGTATTTATCCAATGTATCAGTAAGAAATAATCAGGATCAGACCATTTAGGGCTTTGAAAACCAGCTTAAGCAATGAGCAATGAGCTCACTGTGTGAACAACAGAAGTTCACTGAAGTATTTAAGTGCCAAGATCCTATAGACACATAGAGGCTTATTCTGACTGCAGTGTAAAGAACATATTAAAAGCTGATAGAGGAGATTCTGGAAAGATGAAAGAGTAGAAGGAACCTTCTCATGTAAATAAAAATTACATCAGCAGAATCTGTGTGATGTAAACTTGGAATCTCTGGAGTGTATTGAAAGTTTGCAACTACCAGGGGAAGTCTTGGATACTAAACTGTTGTTAATTACAGTCAATTTCAGCTTTTAGCACAGCAGCAACCCATTCCCTATCCCTATCCTCTTGGCAGACAGTTGTATGTGTGCTCCTGGAACAGCCTGCACATAGATTGCAACAGCCACAGCAGACAAAAAGAACTCTTTCCTCTAAATATTGGTGATCTGTTGCCTGATCACTCGTCATTGCTTCTAATCAAAAGGTGCAGGCACTGAAAGGGAAACCATTGTTCTTGCATCTCCTCTGCTGTTGCAACACCCTCCCTTTCCATCTGAGGTGACATTCAGGATGCAACTGTGAGGAAACGTGAGGGAGACACACAGCCAAGAAAGAGTCTACCAACTGACCAGTAAGCCTACATGCCACCTGCTGGATCACACCCCAAAGCTTCAACATCAAAACATGGCACATGTATACATATGTAACAAACCTGCACGTTGTGCACATGTACCCTAAAACTTAAAGTATAATAAAAAAAATACCTGGCTAACATTCCCCAACTCTGAAATAAGAGGCGATAAGTCAGCTTCAAATAAAGACCCTACAAAAAGACCTGGTCCAGTGAAAACATCCAGAAAAGAAGTCTTGACTGTACTCAATCTACATTGCAGTCAAAGGAATACCCACAGGCAGAGTGAGAAAGAATCAACACAAGAACTCCAGTAACTCAAATGGCCAGAGTGTTGTATGCCCTCCAACACCAGGTCTCCAACAAGAGTTCTTCACCCTGGGAGGTGGAGCTTGCAGTGAGCCAAGATAGTGCCACTGTAGTCTGGCCTGGGTGAAAGAGCAAGACTTCGTCTCAAAAAAAAGAAAAAGAAAAAAAGAGTTCTTCACCAGGCTGAACTGGCTGGGATGACAGAAATAGAATTCAGAATATGGATAGGAATAAAGATAATTGAGATTCAGAAGGATAGTAAAGCCCAATCTAAAAAAAAAAAGTGTCAAAATAAAGGGATACCAGAGTTGAAGGATGAACTAGCCAGTATAAAAAAAGAAGCTAACAGGTCTGACAGAGCTTAATAACACAATATAAGAATTTGACAATGCAATCACAAGTATTAACAGTAGAATAAACCAAGGTGAGGAAAGAATCTCAGAACTTGAAGACTGGTTATCCAAAATAAGACACACAAAATTAAAGAAAAGCAATAAAAAGAAATAAGCAAAATAACTAAGAAATATGGGATTATTTAGAGACCAAATCTGAGAATCACTGGCATCCTGAAAAAGGGAAGGAGAAAGCAAACAACTTGGAAAACATATTTTAGAATATCATTTGTGAAAACTTCCCCATCCTTGCTAGAGAAGCCAATAGTCAAAATCAGGAAATACAGAGAACTCCTTTAAGATTCTACACAGGAAGATCATAACTAAGACACATAATCATCAGATTTTTCAAGGTTGAAATCAAAGAAATAATGTTAAAGGCAGCTAGAGAGAGAGCAGGTCACCTACAAAGGGAATCTTATCAGGCTAATAGCAGAACTCTCAGCTGAAACCTTACAACAAGTCAGAAGAGATTGGGGGCCTACATTCAACATTCTTAAAAAAAAATTTTCATTCAAGAATGTCATGTCCAGTTCAGCTAAGCTTCCTAAATGAAAGAGAAATAAAATCCTTTTCAGAGACACAGATGTTAAGAGAATTTATTATCACCAGCCCTGCTTTACAAAAGACGTTGAAAGGACAACTAAATATGGAAAGAAAAGACTGCTACCAGCTAATACAAAAACACGCTTTAACACAAAGACCAGAGTCACTGTAAAACAACCACAGAAACAAGCCAACATAATAGCTAACAGCACAATGATAGGATCAAATTCAATATATCAATACTAACCTTGATGTAAACAGGCTAAATGTCCGCACTTAAAAGGGACAGAATAGCAAGCTGAATAAAGAACCAATACCCAATGCTATGGTGTCTTCAAGAGACCCAGCTCACATGTAATGACACTCATGAGCTAAAAATAAAGGGATGAAGGAAAATCTATCAAGCAAATGAAAAACAGAAAAAAAGCAGAGGTTGCAAGCCTAATTTCAGACAAAACAGATTTCAAACCAGTAAGACCAAAAAGACAAAGAAGGGCATTAAAAAAAAATGCTACAGGGTTTAATTCAACAAGAAGACCTAACTATCATAAATATATATGAATCAACATAGGAGCATTAAGATGCATAAAGGAAGTTCTAAGAGACTTACAAAATGACATAGGCTCCCACACAATAATAGCGGGTGACTTCAATAGTTCACTGAAGTATTAGATCATCAAGGCAGAAAATTAACAAGGATATTCAGGAACTAAACTCAACATTGAACTAAATGGATCTGATAGACCTTTACGGAACTCTCCCCCACAAAACAGCAGAATATACATTTTTCTCATCACCACATGTCACATTTTCTAAAACTGACCACATAATTGGACATAAAACCGTCCTCAACGAATGTAAAAAAAAAAAAATTATACCAAAAACACTCTTGGGCCACAGCACAGTAGAAATAGAAGTTAGGATTGAAAATTGCTCAAAACCATGTGATTACATAGAAATTAAACAACATGCTCCTGCATGAGAATGAGACCCGAGATACAACATACCAGAATCTCTGGGACGCAGCTAAGACAGTGTTCAGAAGGAAATTCATAGCACTAAATGCCCACATCAAAAAGTTAGATCTAAAGTCACAACCTAACTTTACAACTGAAAGAATTAGAGAAGCGAGAGCAAATCAACCCCAAAGCTAGCAGAAGATGAGAAGTAACAAAAATCAGAGCTGAACTGAAGGAAATAGAGACCCACAAAACATTCCAAACATCAACAAATCAGGAGGGTTTTTTTAAACAAAATAATAAAGTAGGCCACTAACTATAGAGAGTAATAAAGAAGAAAATAGAGAAGATTCAAACAAATACAATTAAAAATGATAAAGGGAATGTTACTACTGACCCCACATAAATAAAAACAACCATCAGAAACTATGAGTACCTCTACAAACAAAAAACCTAGAAGAGATGAATAAATTTCTGGACACATACACCCACTCAAGACTGGGCCAGAAAGAAATTGATTCCTGGAACAGATTGATAATGAACTCCAAAATTGAATCAGTAATAAATAGCCTATCAACCAAAAAAAAAGCTCAGGGCCTGATGGATTCACAAGCAAATTCTTCCAGCTGTACAAAAAAGACCTGGCACCATTCCTACAGAAACAATTGCAAAACTTGTGGAGGAGGGATCTCTCCCCAACTCATTTTATAATGACAGCATCATCTTGATACTGAAACCTGGCAGAGACACAACAACGACAAAACAGACCAGGCCAATATCTTTTATTAACATTGAGTCAAAAACCCTCCAGAAAATACTGCAAATCGGATCCATCAGCACATCAAAAAGCTTATCCACCATGATCAAGTAGGCTTTTCTCCTGGAATGTAATATCGGTTCAACATACACAAATCAATAAATGTGATTTATCACATAAACAGAACTAAAGACAAAAACCACATGATTATCTCAATAGATGTAGAAAAGGCTTTCAGTAAAATTCAACGCATCATTTTAAAAACTCTCAATAAACTAGGTATTGAAGAAACATACCTCAAAATAAGAGCCATCTATGACAAACCCAAGCCAACATTATACTGAATAAGCAAAAGCTAGGAACATTCCCTTTGAAAACTGGCACAAGTAAGTATGCTCTCTCTCACCATTTCTATTCAACGTGGTATTGGAAGTCCTAGCCAGAGCAATCAGGCAAGAGAAAAAACTAAAGCACATCCATATAGAAAGAGAGGAAGTCAAACTCTCCCTGTTTGCAAATGACATGATTCTATATCTAGAAAACCCCACAATCTTGGCCCAAAAGCTTTTTGAGCTGATGAACAACTTCAACAAAGTTACAGGATACCAAATCAATGTACAACAGTCACTAGAATTCCTCTACACCAACAGCCAAACCAAGAGCCAAATCAGAAAGGTAATCCCATTCACAATTGCCACAAAAAGAATGGAATACAGCTCACCAGGGAGATGAAAGATCTCTACAATGAGAATTACAAAAAAACTACTCAGAGAAATCAGAGAAGACACAAACAAATTTTTAAAATTCCATGCTCATGGATAGGAAGAATCAATATAATTAAAATGGCTATAGTGTCCAATGAAATGTACAGATTCAATGCAATTTTCATCAAAACACCATCATTATTCTTCACAGAGCTAGAAAAAAAATATTTTAAAATCCATATGGATTCAAAAAAGAGCCCAATTGGCCAAGGCAATCCTAAGCAACAAGAACAAAACTGGAGGCATTGTATTACCCGACTTCAAACTATACTACAAGGCTACAGTAACCAAAACAACATAGTACTGCTATAAAAACAGGTACATAGACCAATAGAACAGAAAAAATGGCCCAGAAGTAATGTTACACATCTGTGATCACCCTGATCTTCAACAAAACTGACAAAAGCAAGCAATGAGGAAAAGAACCCTTATTCAATAAATGGTGCTAGAATAACTGGCTAGCAGAAGATTGAAGCTGGACCCCTTCTTTATGCCATATACAAAATTCAACTCAAGATAGATTAAAGACTTAAATGTAAAATCCAAAATTATAAAAACCCCAGAAGACAACCTAGGCACTACTATCCTGGACACTGGAGGAGGCACAGATTTCATGACAAAGACACCAAAAGCAATTGCAACAAAAGCAATAATTTCCAAGTAGGATCTAATTAAACTTAGGAGCTTCTGCACAGAAAAAGAAACTATCAACAGAGTGAAGAGACAACCTACAGAATGAGAGAAAATATTTGCAAGCTATGCATCTGACAAAGGTCTACTACGCAGTGTCTATAAGGAACTTAAATTTACAAGAGAAAAACAAACAACTCAATTAAAAAGTGGGGAAAGGACATGTCCTTCTCAAAAGAAGCATACATGTGGCTAACGAGCATATGAAAAAAAAAGCTCAATATCACTAAGTTTTTAGAGAAATGCAAATCAAAACCACAATGAGATACCATCTCACACCAGTCAGAGAATGGCTATAATAAAAAAAAGTCAAAAAATAATAGATGCTGGCAAGGTTGTGGAGAAAAGGGAATATTTACACAATGTTGGTGGGAGTGGTGGGAGTGTAAATTAGTTCAAGCATTGTGGAAAGCAGTATGGTGATTCCTCAAAGAGCTAAAAAAAAAAAAAAAAGAACTACCATTAGACTTAGAAATCCCATTACTGGGTATATACCCAGAAGAATATAAATCATTCTACCATAAAGACACACGCACAGGAATGTTCACTGCCACGATATTCACAACAGGAAAGACATGGAATTAACCTAAATGCCCATCAATGACAGATTGGATAAAGAAAATGTGGTACATATACACCATGGAGTACTGTGCAGCCAAAAAAATGAGTGAGATCATGTCCTTTGCAGGAACATGGATCAAGCTTGAGGCTATTATACTTAGTAAACTAATGGAGGAACAGGAAATCAAATACCACATGTTTTTATTTATAAATGGGAGCTAAGTGATAAGAACTTATGAACACAAAGAAGGAAACAACAGATAATGGGGTCTACTTGAGGGTGGAGGGTGAGAGGAGGAAGAAGAGCAGGAAAGATAATGGCTGGGTACTGGGCTTGATATCCAGGTGATGATATATGTACAATAAACCCCAATGACACATGTTTACCCATGTAACAAGCCTTCACATGTACTCCCAAACCTAACATAAAATTTAACCTGGGAGAAAGAAAAGAGAATTGTCTAGCCATGACTTTTTCCACTTTTTAGTGAAAAAATAGTAATAATAGTTATTATTATTGGAGAATTGCTTGAGTTCATTGTATATCCTGGATATTAGTCTCTTGTTGGATTAACGGTTTGCAAGTATTTTCTCCCACTCAACATGTTGTTTCTTTCTTCTGTTGATTGTTTGTTTTGTGGCATGGGAGATTTTTAGGTTAATATAGTCCCATTTGCCTATTTTTATTTTAATTGTCTGTGCTTTTGAGATCATAGTCAAAATATTTGCCTAGACTAATGTTGTGAAGTGTTTCCCCTATGTTTTCTTGTAGAATATAATTTAAGATCTTACATTTACATCTTTAATTTCATCTTCAGTTGATTTGTGTACATGTTAAGAGATAGCAGTCCAGTTTCATTCCTCTGCATATTGGTATTTGGTTTTTAAGAGGGTGTCCTTTTGCCAGTGTATGTTCCTGGTGCTTTTGTCAAAAATCAGTTGGCTGTATGTAAGTAGACTTATTTCTGAGTTTTCTATTCTGTTCCATTGGTCGATGTGTATATTTTTATCTCAATACCAAGCTATTGTGGTTATTATGTCCTTGTAATATATTTTGAAGTCAGGCAGTGTGATACCTCCAGTTTTGTTTGTTTTGCTCACAATTGCTTTAGCTATGCTGGCTCTTTTTTGGTTCCATGAAAATTTTAGAATTATTTCTTCCATTCTTGTGAAAAACGTTAATGGTATTTTGATAGGAATTGCACCAACTTCATACATTGCTTTGGGCAGTATGGTCATTTTAACAAGATTAATTCTTCTAGTCCATGAGCATGAGATTTCTTTCCATTTATTTGTCTTTCATCAGTAATGCTCAACGTCACTAATCATCAAGGAAATGCACATCAAAACCACAATGAGAGATCATCTTACCCAACTTAAAATGACTACTATTAAAAAGTAAAATAAATAAATAAATAAATAAATAAATAACAGATGCTCATAAGGATGTGGAGAAAAGAGAACTCATACACTGTTGGTGGGAATGTAAATTAGTATGACCGTTGTGGAAAACAGTATGGAGATTTTTCAAAAAACTAAAAATAAATTCATCAACCTTGCTATGTGGTATCTATACAAAAGCATAGAAATCAGCATATCAAAGGAATAACTATACATGTATATTTATTGTAGCACTATTCACAATAGCAAAGATATACAATCAACCTAAGTGTCCATCAGTGAGTGAATGGATAAAGAAAATGTGGTACATATACACAATGGAATAGCATTTGGCAATTAAAAAGAAGAAAATCATGTTATTTGCAGAAAGTTGTATGGAACTGGAGGTTATTATGTTAAGTGAAATAACTCAGGCACAGAAAGACAAATATTGCATGTTTTCACTTATATGTGGGAGCTAAAAAGTTTGCTTATAAACATAGAGAGAAGAATGATAGATACTAGAGGCTGGGATGAGGGGATTCAAGGGAGAATTAAGAGAGGTAGCTTAATGGGCATGCACATGCTCATAAATAAAAGGTATAAGTTCTATTGCTCAACTACAGAGTAGGGTTAATAACAATGTACTGTATGTTTTAAAGTAGCTAGAAGAGATAAATTGTTCTCAACAGATACAAATGATAAATACTCAAAGTGATGGACCTGTCACAAACCCCGACTTGATTATTACGCACAAAATACCACATGTACCCCATAAAAATGTAATATATTGGATTCAATTTTTAAAAAGTAAAAGAACAAAGCCAGAAGACTCACACTTTCTAATTCCAGACCTACTACAAAGCTACAGCAATCAAAACAGTGTGATACTGACATAGAAAAAGAAACATAGACCATTGGAATATAATAGAGCCCAGAAATAAACCTTTACAAAATGGTTAAAAAATCTTTGACATGGGTGCTAAGAGCATTCACTGGGAAAAGGAGAGTCATTTCAATAAATGATTCTGGAAAAACTGGATATTCACATGAAGAATGAAGTTGGACCCTTATATAACACCATATTCAAAAATTAACAGAAAGTAGATCAAAAGCATAGAGTAAGACAATTGTTAAAAGAAAACATAGGGTAAAAGCTTCTTGGCTTGGATTTAGTGATGATTTCTTTAACATGAAACCAAAAGAACAACAATGAAAGAAATAATAAACATTCAGACATTGGACTGCATGAAAAATTCTTTAAATTGTGCCTCAAAAAGTCATCATTCACCAAGTAAAAATGCAACCACACAATAGGAGAAATTATTTGAAAATCTTACATTTGATAAGGAATTAATATCCAGGATATGTTGAGAAATCTGAAAAGTCAACAACAAAAGACACACAACCCTTTTCAAAAATGAGCACATGAATTGAATAGACATTTCTCCAAAGAATATATGTAAGCAGCCAATAGGTACATGAAAAGATGCCCAATATGCCAATCATTAGGCAAATGCAAACAAAAACTATAATGACAAACCACATGTATTTAGATAATATATATAATTAATATATTACACATACATAATATATATTTGTATGTATTATATAAATACACATTTTATATATAGTTTTTATATATATACACACATATGCTATGCAAATGGAAGTATTTGGATAGTGTATGTGTGTACATATATTTCATAAATATATTATCTCTATACAATATTATATATATACATACACACATACATACATACCTGCAAGCGTTGGCAAATATATAAAGAAATGAAAACTCTTGTGCACTTTTAGTAGGAATGTAAAAGGGTACAGCCACTGGGGAAAACCATATGGTGGTTCCTCAAAAAATTAAAAATAGAATTACCATATGAGCCATCAGTTCCACTCTGGGTATATACCCAAAAGGAATTAAAAGCAAAATCTTGAGGAGATATTTGTACACTCTTATTTATAGTAGTATTATACATAATAGCTGAGATATAGAAGCAACACAAATGCCAATTGATGGATGAATGGAGAAGCAAAATGTGCTATATTTGTAAAATGGAATATTAGTCTAAAAAGGAATGGAATTCTGCAATGTGCTATAGTGTGAATGAGCATTGAGGACATTACGCTGAGTGAAATAAGTCTGTTATAAAAAGGCAAATATTTCTGTAATTCCACTTATATGAGTAACTTAGAGTACTGAAAATCATAGAGACCAAAAGTAGAATGTGGGTTGCCAGGGCTTGGAGAGAGGGGCAAATGGGGAATTATTGTTTGATGTGTACAGTTTTGGTTTTGGAAGATGAAAAGATCAGGTGAATGGTGGTGATGGGTGCACAACAATGTGAATGTACTCTGTGTGTCCAAAATGTACACTTAAAAATGGCTAAAATAGTACATTTTATGTTACATAGATTTTACCAAAAAAATAAAATTTTCTGCTTTTGAAAACACTTTGTGGGAGAATGTATCCCACAGAGTTGAAGAAAATATCTGTAAAACATATATTAACAAGGACTTGGATTTAGAATGCATTATGTCTCAATTTCATGAGCATTTATAATACTTTTTTCTATTTTCTCTTAAAACCATATACTAAGATTGTTGAAACACACGGTGAAGGCATGTAAGTGCCTGAGTTGGGATCCTAGCTCTGCCATTATTTAGCTGTGTCATCTTAGATAAGTTATTTAGCTTCCTTTTGTACCAGAATTTGTCAACTATAACATCTCTTTCACTAAAGATTGAATATATTAATCTGTATACAACTCTTAGAGCATATAATAAGCACGTAATGTATATTAACTAATATCAAATCACTTTGCTCCTTTTCTTCTGGTAAAGGCGCATGTGCAATTTAGTCTACTAACACAGTAAATATTCACTGGCTCAGGTATGGACATTTTTGGAGTAAAATATAAAAAGCACTTTAACCCTAATTTGGTTTAAGGCCATTTGTGTCTTCATTTCCCAGGAGAAAACTATTGAACAAAACCCTCTGAAGAGGCCAGCCCTACTTTATAACTTCTAATTGTGATTTCTGGCTGTAGCTCCAGCTTATGAAGAAGAAGAAGAATTATTTTATCTGGCTGATTATTGCCTTGCATATGTCATTTCCATAGAGACCTCAAAGATAAAGCTAAGGGCACATGTCAGACATGTTGGGTTCAGCTATCCCAACATTTTCACAATTCCATTCCCATTTTACCAAAAAGGAAAAGAATCAGTTTCAGGTGTCCGTGCAGACCATGAAATTTAGCAAAATGTGTGTGGACATGTGAATAATTTTGAGAGGAGTGTCTTGTGATTTACACTGATATCTGAAAAAATACCTATGACCTAAAAAGTTTAAGACATACTGAATTATTACCCCTTCTAGGCTAAAAGTACAGTAAAAAATTAATTTATTTGATGATGTGATGGCCGATGTTTGGCAAAAATAAAGCTATCAACTAAAAGAAATATTTTCTTTTCCTAGGAATAGAAATATCAGCAGTTTGTAGCATTAAGCCCACAAATTTTAGGAAGCTGGATTCCAAACTCTAGGACATGAAGTCCAAGTAGGTATTATTCCTGTAGTTCAAACAAGCATTACTGCTCTTTGGCTAAACGTCTTACCAGAGAATAGGCATTTAGGAAATGAGATATTTTCAGGACGTTCCCATCCTTTTAATCCACATACCTCTGTTTCTGCGACGCAAACCGATAATAAGTCCAACAATTACACACATTGAAAAGGAGACTATCCCAGTGCCTATCAGGCAGGGAGGATTCCAGTCACACCAGCTACCTGAAGAAGAGGAGATATTGGAATTATTAGTTATTGGTGTGGAGGCACTTTAGATTGGGGCACAATGTGTCAAGAAATCAAGAGGTATGTTTTGATGCCATCCCCCGAATTCATTTAGGTTTGGGCTAAGGCTTAGGTCTAAAGATCAGAGAGCTGTGGGTGACAGAGACAAGAAGAATGGCTGTTTCTAGGATGGGATAGGTTTGGGTTGAGGCTAAACAGGTCTGGAGAAAAACAACTCATCTTTCTCTCCATCTAGCCCATCAGTAAATGGGCCTCATTAGAGCACTAGATGCAGTTATGCTCCGATTGTTATCATTTCACCTGGGCTTGAAAGAGGCTGGGAGTACAATAGTTCTGGAGACCTCTGAACTGTCTAAAAGATCATATGAGCTTTGGAGATACGACTCTCATGAGTGAAAGGGTTTTCAACAACATAATATTAAAAATATTCTTTAGCATGCATTGTAGCAACATCATTTGGCTATCTAGTGTGTCCATAAAATAGCCTATGGTGTGGGGCTTACTACCACAAGTGATACCGTTCCACCACTGGAGTGGCATAGGCACAGTGTAACTTAGTGGTTAAAATATGGGATACAAGTGTCCATATGGCTTATAATTGATCTTGTTTCCTACCATGACTAGCTGTGTGATTTTAGGTGCAATAGTTAACGTTGGTAGGTTTATTTTCATAATATAGAAATTGGAGTGGTAATGATATTTAACTCAAAGTGTATTATGGAGGTTAAATGCACTAATTTCTGTAAATCTGTTGGTGTGCTATTATAAAACTAACTCGGCATCCTTAAAAATTATTTATTCCAACTGATTCACCAACACCTTTTAGATAAAGTTGAAGAGATTTTCAGAAACTCAAATTATGCCCATGAGAAACAGTTGAATAACTGGGCACCCTCAGCTTGGCAAAGGTCAAGTTTGAAACGTTCCTGACTGCTAATCTCTGAAGAGCTATCTGGGAAATGTCAGTTGTTACACATGTGACCTTTGAATGTTCAATTAAGTGTAAGATACAGAGAAGCAGGTCAGTATTAAATAAGGACAAGCATTAAAAGATGTATTGAAGCAGGAACATTAGAAAAAAACAAATCTCTAAAAACTTGGATAGTGTGACTAAGCCGATAGAAGCTACAGTACAGTTTGTTTTGCAAAACAGCAGCTAGCAGAGGTGAATGTTGTGAACTGGTGGCTTCCTGGTGAAGTGGTGTCTTCCCCAAACCCCACAACCACAGTGGTGGAAAATGGCAGTTCTGAGGGTCAGATAACAGAGTTCAGGCCAGAAGAGCAGCTGCAAATGTAAACGGAAAATCCAAGAAGTGGAGAGAGATTTAGGAAGACCAAGACCAAGTTCTGACAGCAGAACTGCACGTGGTGGGAGGCGGCGCAGGAGCCTGGTGAAAAGCAGGGGGAGAGCACGGGAGACTGTACTCTTGAAACACAGAGCTCTGCCAGAAGATCTGTGAGTCTGAAGCTTCTTAAATTGAGCACAACCCAAAATCATGAACAGCTATTTTTTGGTGTCTTAAATTTTCTTGCTTATCGTGCAAGTTCCCCCAGTCCCCGCCCCCAACACCGTAGTTGAGAATGAATGAAAACTTTTTGTTTAAGGAAAAGTAAACCACCTGGTGTTGCAGCTAGTGTAACTCTCCCTATGTGGTATATTTTCCTGATGCTGTGCAATTAAAACTTTATTTTATGCCCTGAAGGGTCAGTGGTCCCTGTAAGAATTCAAGTGAGAAATATGTGTAAATTTTGTTAGGTGTTAAATGTTAAAAAGCTTTCCCAGGTTGTTTGAAAAATCTGTCACCATAAGGACAATGGGTTTCAACTTGGTCGAGCTACAGAAAGGTCACACTTTCAGATAACAGCATTGTCAACAGCTCCAGCAGCAAAAAAGAACAGTATGTAGGATCAGGGAATGGGTGGAGAGCATATGTTTAACATACATGGAAGAGTTCAGAACTTCCTGAGACAGACGGACCTGAGAATTATGGGTCATGCAGCTTTACCTTCCCCACTCCCATTAGCATCTCTCATCCTTCAAGCCAACTTACGTTGCTCTCTTTGCTGTAGTTCAACACTTGGCAACATAAGAACAGCAGAATAGCCAAGATTGCAACCAGAATCAGTATCCAGATAGAATTCCATGGAAACAGTTTATCTGAAATAGGGAGTCACAAATCTTACCACTTAGGAAATTTGGACCCACCAAACTAGGAATGATGATTCATCCAAAGCATGCTTCTGCTTAATACCTATCACCTTCAAATGTAAACCAAGGCCAATTTGGGAAATTAATTATAATCGTGCACGTGAAAAATGGGATAGGATCTGGAGTAGGGAAGAACTGAATGTGAGTTAGTTTGAAGATGGAGCAAAGGTGAGTGAAGGCTGCTCTCCCATGTTTTCTGTTTGTTTGTTTGTGACAGAATCTTGCTATATCATTAAGGCTGGATTGCAGTGTCGTAATCACTGCTCACTGCATCCTCAACCTCCCTGGTTCAAATGATCCTCTCACATCAGCCTCCTGAGTATCTGAGACTACAGGCCCATGCCATCATGCCCAACTAATTTTTTATTTTTTAATTTTTCATAGAGACAAGGTCTTGCTATGTTGCCTAGGCTGGTTTCAAACTCCTGAGCTCAAGGCATCCTGGCTGCTAGGCCTTTCAAAGTGCTGTGATTACAGGCATGAGCCATTATACCTGGCCTCTTCCATGTTTTTTGACATTCAGTGAATACAGATAAGATCTCCCTGAGATGTCTGTATTTCCAGAACTGTAACTCATGCTCAAAGTTTGTGCTCATTACAATTCTGTTAAATCATCATTTTTTAAAGTGCATATAAGCACTTTTCATTAAAGTTGTAAATAAATCAGCAGGGCTTCCCCCAGCCCTGCCTTTTTGTTTGTTTGTTTTATTCATATATATCCTACTATGAACTTGGGGGAAGGAAGGTATGTAGTTTAGTCCTCCTTTATTCCCTGTAACTGTTTGTATTGCTGTTTCTGACACAACCGTAATATGAAGCTTTTTTTTTCTGGAAAATCAAACGAGAAAAACAAAAATGTTTGAATGTAGTAAATTGCTAAAATTGTTAGGGAAGTCATTCCTGTAAGTGGTAATATCCCTTTCAGCATGTGACTCTAACATTAATTTCATGGAATACACAAACACTAACACATTCATATTTACTTGACTGTTTATAAGACACTTACTAGGCTGTATTTCTGTCATTCAAGTATCAATGATTTATTGCAGTCCTGCTATGTGCCACGCAATGTTTGAAGCAGTTGGAGTGTATTAGTGTATAAAACTGACAAAGATTTGTATCTTCATGTTTCAGACAGGGAAACAGATAAGTGACAATAAACATAATAAATAGGTTGTATGGTGGGCTAAATGGTGAAAATAACATGGAAAAAAGAAAAATTAAGGAAGTTAAGGAGAGAGGGAATCAAGTAATTTGGGGGCAGGTGGCATTTTTTTCGAGCTGGTTTGTCAAGGTACTCTTTATTAGGGAGGTTGAGTTGAGAAGAGACTGGAAGGACATAGGGGAAGTTAGAGCATTCTAGGAAGAAGGACCAACTAGAGCTAAGCCTCCAAGGTAGGAGCATGTCTTGCAGGTTTAGGAACAGCAAGGAAGTCTGTGTGACTAGAGTAGAGTGCGCAAAGGAGGGTGTTAGGATATGAGGTCAGATAGGTAATGGGGGCAGGGATAATGCAGGATATTGAAGGGCATTTTACTCTGAAAAACAATGGGGAAAAATTGCAGGGTCTTGAACAGAGGGTTCCTATTTATATGTTGAGAATGTACCATAGTGGACAAGAATAAAAATAAGAGGATATTTAGGATGCTATTGCCAAAGTTGAGACCATGGGTGATAGTGTCTCAGACTTGGATAGCAGTAGTAAGTTGGTGACAAGTGATGAGATGCTGCATATATTTTAAAGGTAGAGCTAACACTATTTCTTGATAGATGTGTTGCAGAATATGAGAGAAAAATCAGTGTCAATGATGAATTCAATAATTTTGTTTTGAGAAACTGAAAATATAAAGTGTGATTGGAAAGACATTAAGCAAATTTGGAGGTAATCAAGAGTTCACTTTATGATGTGTTTGGTTCAGGATATTTACTAGACTTCTATGTTGAGAGGTTGAGTTTGAAGATGAAAACCGAGTTTGGAGAGAGGACAGGGCAGTAGATACTATTGGAGGAGCCAAAGTCACATTGATGATATCCAAAGTCTTGAGACAGAATGAACTCACAACAGAGGAAAGGCTCAAAAAACTACATCCTGGGAAACAGAAAACCAAATACTGCATGTTCTCACATATGAGTGGGAGCTAAATTATGAGAACACATGGACACATAGAGGGGAACAACACACACTGGGGCCTTGTGGAGGGTGGAAGGTGGGAAGAGGGAAAGAATCAGGAAAAATAACTAATAGGTACGAGGTTTAATACTTGGGTGACAAAATAATCTGTACAACAAACCCCCATGGCATAAGTTTACCTATATAACAAACAAACAAACCTGCACGTGTTTAAAATAAATAAACTTAAAAGTTAACATAAAAGTTAAAAGTTAAAAATAAAAGCTAAAAAACAAAGCAAAACAAAAACTATGTCCTGGGAATCTGAATAGCAAGAAGGCAGAGTGAAAAGAAAAAGACTATAACAAAAAGAATAAGAAAGAAAACAAGCAAGAAGACAATGAATAAAACCAAGAGAAAGTAATGTCTTGGAAACCAAATGAAGAAAGCATGTATATGATTTTTTCTCTTTAATTTACAAATTTTATGTCAATGGCCATCATTTGAAGAACAAACACTCAGATTGCACCTGATAAGACAATGCTTATCCTTTCCTCTTGACCAGTTACAGGGTTTTGAAGGTAGCAAGTGATGTTGCCATGGGAGCTATCTCTAAGGAGAAGGCTCATCTTCATGTTGAACAATGTTTCTATCCTGGGAATGGGATTTTGATGCAGACAGAATGATCTCTCCTCTGCTGTCTTTCCATTCCATTTGAGGCTGTGGGAACCAACCTTCTGAATTACACTCCACTAAAAGACCTTTGCTATTTGGAGGATGAATAAGAATTTGTATTTCTAAACTTGTAGCTGGTTGGAAAACGAAAAGGGAGAAACTATTTTTAGAGGAAGACAAGGAAACACAGAAGAGATGGAGGAAAAGCCTTCCTGCCCTCTTTAATCCCTGTGTCCTTAGATATTGATAGCTAAGCTGTGAGGCTGATTGTCATGACAAGCCATTCAAAAAGGAACAGGGATAAGCCATACTGAAGTGTTATGCTAATCATATTAACAACATAGTCCAAAGTAAGTGAGGTGAGGAAATGCCTGTTTTTCACATTTATTCATTCACTCAAAATATGGGCTATTTACTAAATTTAAGTAACTTGGCTAGGTCCTTGGATTATGATAAACAAAAAAATCAAGATCTCAGTCCTCATAGAATTTATGGCTAAATGTTTTTTTCTTTTATCTTCACCATTAGCCATTTCTGAGCCACCATAACAAATTACAAATTTGTATTTTGCATACAATAGTATTTTTACATGTAATATGTTTTACAAAAAAAGGAAATACATTACTATTTTCAAAATATGGTGCATATCACTTTAGAGAAAATAAAGAAGTCTTTGAAAAATTTCAGGATATTACCTAGGACATAAGTCTTGCCTAATATGTGGGCAAAGAAAGAATGAACAGAGATTTAAAGTGTGACTCTAAAGCAGCCCTAATAAAATTTTCTGCAATTATGGAAATACTCTATATGTGTGCCCTCTAATGCAGTAGCTGCTTGCCACATGAGATAACTAAGCACCTGAAATGTGGCCATCGAGACTGAAAAACTGAATGCTTAATTTTATTTAATTTTCATATGAATTTAAATGGCCACATGTGGCTAATATATATCATATTGGATAGCTCAGCTGTAGACTATAGAGTTGGGTGTCATATAATATCCAGTAAAGATGTTAAGTGTGAGTGCCCTGGATCCCTCCACATGTGTCCTCACATTTGTAAAGACCTCAGTTTGCTTCAAGCCCTCCATCTCCCCTCCTTTTCTCTGCCATTCAGAATACTTCAAGGGTGAGTATTCACCTTTCATTCAGAATACTTCAAGGGTGACTGGCTTAAATGCTACGTATTTGCAAATAACACCTATATAGTATATAGACTGTAGAATTTTGAAGAGAGTAGGTGAAGGCTTTCTGAAATACATTTAGAAAAGTGAATCTGTAACTAAGTAGTCAGTAATTTGATTCAGGGAGAAATGAGAATAAAAATTATCATTAAAGAGTCTATTGTAAAGATTCGGGTACTTTTAAAAGTCAAGTTTTACTAAAGTGTTGCCAGAAATAATTAGAAGGATTGTAACAAATTCTAAAAGGATTCTGTTAATTTTTTAGCAATCTAGCAATATATGTAGATGTAAAAAAAACAGACAGTATTTACTGATAGTTTTGATGTCTGAACAGATATAATTCTCATTCTTGATCCTCCCCTCTTTGCAAATTGAACTCTAAACTCATGAATTTGACCTGTTAACCAGACCATATAATATAAAAATAGAAATAGTGAGAATTTTCCTAATACTCGGCCTCATACTGGTTGAGAATCTTGGATGCATAGAAAACTCACAGGGATCCATCCTTACCTGTGACCTTCACTTCTGTGATGGCCTCTTCACAGACATCTCTGTCTTTGAAGAAGCAGTGGTACTGCCCGTCATCATCAGCACTGACATTAAGGATCCTGAGGGTCACTTTACCTTCTCCAATGGCTTCTTTCAGGAGCTCTGTCCACTCCACATACTTGGAGATGGTTTCTCCATACAGGTCTTTACCATCCTTATACAGGTAAACAGGTCATGTGTAGTGACTCCAGAACCAGCGTATTTCCACGTGTTCTGTGCTTTCTGGTAGAAACAGCTGGCAACTGAGCTCAACTTTTCCACCCAGTGGAGCCAAGATTGGCCTCTATAAGCTATTCACTATGAATTGTTCTATGAAGGCAGACAGCAACCAAAGGGTGAGAAGTGGACCAAGACAAAATTTTTATTTGAATTATTATATCACAAACACCCATAGACACACACACGCACACACACACACACACATACACTTTATTGAGAGTAAATTCTTTTGTTTTCTCTTTTCCTTGAAAACACCTTTACTTTGCACTTCGCTTGAATAGAAATTCATCAAATTATTTACTTTAAGAAATATGGGGAGGCCGAGGTGGGTGGATCACCTGAAGTCAGGGGTTCGAGACTGAGCCTGACCAATATGGTGAAACCCTGTCTCTACTAAAAATACAAAAAAAAATTAGCCGGGCATGGTGGTGTGCGCCTGTAATCCCAGCTACCTGGGAGGCTGAGACAGGAGAATCACTTGAACCCGGGAGGCGGAGGTTGCAGTGAGCTGAGATCGTGCCACTGCACTCCAGCCTGGGAGACAGAGTGAGACTCCATCTGAAAACAAAAAAAAAAAAAAAGAAAGAAAGAAATATAAAAAATGGTTTCCATTGTTGCTGTATGGTTTTCATTTCTGTTAAAATAAAGAAAAAGTACTACTACCAGTGTAACAATTGCCACTCGTCATTCTTTTTTTTCACCCTAGTTAAAACAACTTATTATTATTATTATTTATTATTATTATACTTTAAGTTCTAGGATACATGTGTAGAATGTGCAGGTTTGTTACATAGGTATACATATGCCATGGTGGTTTGCTGCACCCATCAACCCATCATCTACATTAGGTATTTCTCCTAATGCTATCCCTCCCCTATCCCCCGACCACCCAACAGGCCCTGGTGTGTGATGTTCCCCTCCCTGCATCCACGTGTCCTCATTGTTCAACTCTAGCTTATGAGTGAGAACATGCAGTGTTTGGTTTCTGTTCCTGTGTTAGTTTGCTGAGAATGGTGGTTTCCAGCTTCATCCATGTCCCTGCAAAGGACGTGAACACATCTTTTTTATGTCTGCATAGTATTCCATGGTGTTTATGAGCCACATTTTCTTTAACCAGTCTATCATTGATGAGCATTTGACTTGGTTCCAAGTCTTTGCTAATGTGAGCAGTGCTGCAATAAATACACGTGTGCATGTGTCTTTGTAGTAGAATGATTTATAATCCTTTCGGTATATACCCAGTAAACGCATTCCTATTTCTCCACAACCTCGCCAGCATCTGTTGTTTTCAGATTTTTTAATGATCACCATTCTAACTGGCATAAGATGGTATCTCACTGTGGTTTTGATTTGCATTTCTCTAATGACCAGTGATAATGTGCTTTTTTTCATATGTGTGTTGGCCACATAAATGTCTTCTTTTGAGAAATGTCTGTTCATATCTTTTCCCCACTTTTTGATGGGGTTGTTTGTTCTTTTCTTGTAAATTTGTTTAAGTTCCTTGTAGATTCTGGATATTAGCCCTTTGTCAGATGCACACATTGCAAAAATGTTTTCCCATTCTGTAGGTTGCCTGTTCACTTGGATGGTAGTTTCTTTTGCTGTGCAGAAGCTCTTTAATTAGATCCCATCAGTCAATTTTGGCTTTTGTTGCCATTGCTTTTGGTGTTTTAGTCATGAAGTCTTTGCCTGTGCCTATGTCCTGAATGGTATTGCCTAGGTTTTCTTCTGGGGTTTTCATGGTTTTAGGTCTTACATTTAAGTTTTTAATCCATCTTGAGTTAATTTTTGTGTAAGGTGTAAGGAAGGGGTCCAGTTTCGGTTTTCTGTATATGGCTAGCCAGTTTTCCCAACACCATTTATTAAATAGGGAGTCCTTTCCCTATTGCATGTTTTTGTCAGGTTTGCCAAAGATCAGATGGTTGTAGATGTGTGGTGTTATTTCTGAGGCCTGTGTTCTGTTCCATTGGTCAATGTATCTGTTTGGTTACCAGTACCATGCTGTTTGGGTTACTGTAGCCTTGTAGTTATAGTCTGAAGTCAGGTTGAATGATGCCTCCAGGTTTGTTCTTTTTGCTTAGGATTGCCTTGGCTATATAGGCTCTTTTTTGGTTCCATATGAAATTTAAAGTAGTTTTTTCTAATTCTGTGAAGAAAGTCATTGGTAGCTTGATGGGGATAGCACTGAATCTATAAATTAAGCAGTATGGCCATTTTCACGGTGTTGATTCTTCCTATCCATGAGCATGGAATGTTTTTCCATTTGTTTTTGTCCTCTCTTAATTCCTTGAGCAGTGGTTTGTAGTTCTCCTTGAAGAGGCCCTTCACATCTCTTGTAAGTTTTATTTCTAGGTATTTGATTCTGTTTGTAGCAATTGTCAATGGGAATTCACTCATTATTTGGCTCTCTGTCTATTATTGGTGTATGGGAATGCTTGTAATTTTTGCACATTGATTTTGCATCCTGAGACATTGCTGAAGTTGCTTATCAGCTTAAGGAGTTTTTGGGCTGAGACCATGGGGTTTTCTAAATATACAATCATGTCATTGGCAAACAGAGACAATTTGACTTCCTCTCTTCCTATGTGAACATGCTTTATTTCTTTCTGTTGCCTGATTGCCCTGGCCAGAACTTCCAATACTATGTTGAATAGGAGTGGTGAGAGAGGGCATCCTTGTCTTGTGCCAATTTTCAGTGGGAATGCTTCCAGCTTTTGCCCATTCAGTATGATATTGGCTGTGGGCTTGTCATAAATAGCTCTTATTATTTTGAGATACATTCCATCAATACCTAGTTTATTGAGAGGTTTTAGCATGAAGGAATGTTGAATTTTATTGAAGGCCTCTTCTGCATCTATTGAGATAATCATGTGGTTTTTATCATTGGTTCTGTTTATGTGATGGATTAGGTTTATTGATTTGTATATGTCGAACCAGCCTTGCTTCTCAGGATGGAGCTAACTTCATCATGGTGGATAAGCTTTTTGATGTGCTGCTGGATTCATTTTGCCAGTATTTTATTGAGAATTTTCACAGTGATGTTCATCAGGGATATTGGCCTGAAATTTTCTTTTTGTTTTTGTTGTGTCTTTGCCAAGTTTTGGAATCAGAATGATGCTGCCCTCATAAAATTAGTCAGGGAGGAGTCCCTCTTTTTCTGTTGTTTGAAATAATTTCAGAAGGAATGCTACCAGCTCCTCTTTGTACTTCTGGTAGAATTTGGCTGTGAATCCATCTGGTCCTGGGCTTTTCTTGGTTGGTAGGCTATGAATTACTGCCTCAACTTCAGAACTTGTTATTGGTCTATTCAGGGATTCGACTTCTTCCTGGTTTAGTCTAAGGAGGGTGTATGTGTCCAGAAGTTTATCCATTTCTTCTAGATTTTCTAGTTTATTTGCATAGAGGTGTTTATAGTATTCTCTGATGGTAGTTTGTATTTCTGTGGGATCAGTGGTGATAGCCACTTTATCATTTTTTGTTGTGTCTATTTGATTCTTCTCTCTTTCCTTCATTAGTCTGGCTAGCCATTTATCTCTTTTGTTCATTTTTTTCAAAAAACTAGTTTCTGGATTCATTGATTTTTTGAAGGGTTTTTTTTATGCCTTCTTCAGTTCTGCCCTGATCTTAGTTATTTATTTTCTTCTGCTTGCTTTTGAATTTGTTTGCTCTTGCTTCTCTAGTTCTTTTAATTGTGATGTTAGGGTATCTTTCCCGCTTTCTCGTGTGGGCATTTAGTGCCATAAATTTCCCCCTACACACTGCTTTAGCTGTGTCCCAGAGATTCTGGTACATTATGTCTTTGTACTCATCGGTTTCAAAGAACTTACTTATTTCTGCCTTAATTTTGTTATTTATCCAGTAGTCATTCAGGAGCAGATTGTTCGGTTTCCATGTAGTTGTGCGGTTTTCAGTGAGTTTCTTAATCCTGAGTTCTAATTTGATTGCACTGTGGTCTGACAGATTGTTTGTTATGATTTCCATTCTTTTGCTTTTGCTGAGGAGTGCTTTACCTCCTATTATGTGGTCGATTTTAGAATAAATGTGATGTGGTGCTGAGAAGAATGTATATTCTGTTAATTTGGGGTGGAGAGTTCTGTAGATGTCTATTAGGTCCACTTTGTCCAGAGCTGCGTTCAAGACCTGAATATCTTGTTAATTTTATGTCTCATTGATATGTCTAATATTGACAGTGGGGTATTAAAGTCTCCCATTATTATTAAGTCAAAGTCTACATGTCTTTGTAGGTCTCTAAGAACTTGCTTTATGAATCTGGATGCTCCTGTTTTGGGTATATACGTATTTAGAATATTTGGCTTTTCTTGTTGCATTGATCCCTTTACCATTATGTAATGCCCTTCTTTGTCTTTTTTGATCTTTGTTGGTTTAAAGTCTGTTTTATGAGACTAAGACTGCAACCCCTGCTTTTTTTTGCCTTCCATTTGCTTGGTAAATATTCCTCCATCCCTTTATTTTGAGCCTATGTATGTCTTTGCACGTGAGATGGGTCTCCTGAATACAGCACACTGAGGGTCTTGACTCTTCATCCAATTTGCCAGTCTGTGTCTTTTAACTGGGGCATTTAGCCCATTTACATTTAAGGTTAATATTGTTATGTGTGAATTTGATCCTGTCATTATGATGCTAGCTGGTTATTCTGCCCATTAGTTGATGCAGTTTCTTCATAGTGTTGATGGTCTTTACAATTTGGTATGTTTTTGCAGTGGCTGGTACTGGTTGTTCCTTTCCATGTTTAGTGCTTCCTTCAGGAGTTCTTGTAAGGCAGGCCTGGTGGTGACAAAATCTCTCAGCATTTGCTTGTCTGTAAAGGATTTTATTTCTCATTCATTTATGAAGCTTAGTTTGGCTGGATATGAAATTCTGGGTTGAAGATTCTTTTCTTTAAGAATGTTGAATATTGGCCCACACTCTCTTCTAGCTTGTATGGTTTCTGCACAGACATCCACTATTGGTCTCACGGGCTTCCCTTGGTGGGTAACCCGACATTTCTCTGTGGCTGTGCTTAACATTTTTTCCTTCATTTCAACCTTGGTGAATCTGACAATTATGTGTCTTGGGTTGTTCTTCTCGAGGAGTATCTTTGTGGTGTTCTCTGTATTTCCTGAATTTGAATGTTGGCCTGTCTTGCTAGGTCAGGATAATATCCTGAAGAGTGTTTTCCAACTTGGTTCCATTTTCCCCTTCACTTTCAGGTACACCAATCAAACATAGGTTTGTTCTTTTCACATAGTCCCATATTTCTTTGTGGCTTTGTTCATTCCTTTTCATTCTTTTGTCTCTAATCTTGTCTTCATGCTTTGTTTCATTAAGTTGATCTTCAGGCTCTGATATAATTTCTTCCTCTTGATCGATTCAGCTATTGATACTTGCGTATGCTTCACAAAATTCTCGTGCTGTGTTTTTCAGCTCCATTACGTCATTTCTGTTCTTCTCTAAACTGGCTATTCTATTCAGAAATTCCTTTAACCTTTTTTAAAGGTTGTTAGCTTCCTTGCATTGGGTTGGAACATGTTCCATTAGCTCAGAGAAGTTTGTTATTAAGAGGTTTTCTGGTTTTTGGAATTTTCAGCCTTTTTGGCCTGTTTTTTCCTTATCTTCGTGGATTTATCTACCTTTGGTTTTGATATTGCTGACCTTCAATTGGGGTTTTGGTGTGAATGTCCTTTCTGTTGATGTTGATGCTATTCCTTTCTGTTTGTTAGTTTTCCTTCTAACAGTCAGGCCCCTCTGCTGCAGGTCTGCTGGAGTTTGCTGTCAGTCCACTCCAGACCCTGTTTCCCTGGGTATCACCAGCGGAAGCTACAGAACAGCCAAGATTGCTGCCCTTTCCTTCCTCTGGAAGCTTCGTCTCAGATGGGCACCCACCAGATACCAGCCAGAGCTCTCCCATATGAGGTGTCTGTCAACCCCTTCTGGGAGGTGTCTCCCCATCAGGAGGCACAGGGGTCAGGTACCCACTTGAGGAGGCAGTCTGTCCCTTAGCAGAGCTCAAGTGCTGTGCTTGGAGATCCACTTCTCTCCTCAGAGCCAGCAGTCAGGAATGTTTAAGTCTGCTGAAGCTGTGCCCACAGCCAACCTTCCCCCAGGTACTCTGTTCCAGGGAGATGAGAGTTTTATCTATAAGCCCCTGACTGGGGCTGCTTTCTTTCAGAGATGTCTTGCCCAGAGAGGAAGAATCTAGAGAGGCAGTCTGGCTACAGTGGCTTTGCAGAGCTGCAGTGGGCTCTGCCCGGTTTGAAATTTCAAGTGGCTTTGTTTACACTGTGAGGGGAAAACTGTCTACTCAAGCCTCAGTAGTGGTGGATGCCCTTCTCCGCACCAAGCTCGAGCATCCCAGGATGACTTCCGACTGCTGTGCTGGCAGTAAGAATTTCAAGCCAGTGGATCTTAGCTTGCTGAGCTCCATGGAGATGGGATCCGCTGAGCTAGACCACTTGGCTCACTGGCATCAGCCCCATTTCCAGGCAAGTGAATGGTTCTTTCTCCCTGGCATTCCAGGCGCCACTGGGGTATGAACAAAAACTCCTGCAGCTAGCTTGGTGTCTGCACAAACAGCCGCCCAGTTTTGTGCTTGAAACCCAGGGCCCTGGTGGCGTAGGCACCTGAGGGAATCTCCTGGTCTATGGGTCATGAAGACCATGGTAAAAGCATAGTATCTGGGCTGGAAGGCACCGCTGCTCATTGCACAGTCCCTCACGGCTTCCCTTGGCTAGGGGAGGGAGTTCCCCAACCCCTTGCACTTCCCGGGTGAGGTGATGCCCCACCCTGCTTCAGCTTGCTCTCTGTGCACCCTCTGTCTAACCAGTCCCAATGACATGAGCTGGGTACCTCAGTTGGAAATGCAGAAATCACCCACCTTCTGCAATGATTTTGCTGGGAGGTGCAGACGAGCTGTTCCTATTCAGTCATCTTGCCAGCCACACATGCCTGTCTTCATTCCATTATTTCATTTACTCTAAACATAGTTTCAGGCAGTTCTTAAAATTTACTCCATTTTAACTATAATGAATCTATGTATGAATGCATTTGTCTTTTTCTGGCTCTTTCATAGTGCTTCTTGAAGTGGATGACTCTTACCTTTTTAAAATTCTGGAAAATTCTCACACATTCTATGTTTAGTTTGACCTCCTTATTCTTCACAGTCTGTTATTATGGAAGTACTATGCTTAACACATTGCGTCTCTCTATTCTCTTGGATGTTACCAGCAAGATGTCTTAAACTATCACCACCTGCCCCTACAAATGTCCACAGGTTAGGATGTTTCATTTATCATTTTCTGCTTGTGATACAATTTGGCTGTAACAGGTGTTCTTTCAGTGTTGAGGCTCGGAAACTCTCAAAGTTGATATTTAGTCCCTGACTACAATAAGATGTGGGAAGAGGGGACATTTCAAATTCTCCATGTTGGTCCATTGCCCCATTCACTGAGGAAAGTGAAACCGATTTTGCAAAATTAAGACTGAGTCAGTGAAAGAGCTCTAACGTAACTGCCTCCATCTTGCTTCTAACACCCAAACTATCCTTGTTCATTCCTGGGCGTAGGCTGAGCTAACTTTGGGAGAAACTTATTTATAGTTTGTAGTTTATTTATTTATTTATTTATTTATTTATTTTTTATTATTATACTTTAGGTTTTAGGGTACATGTGCACAATGTGCAGGTTTGTTACATATGTATCCATGTGCCATGTTGTTTTGCTGCACCCATTAACTCATCATTTAGCATTAGGTATATCTCCTAATGCTGTCCCTCCCCCCTCCCCCAACCCCACAACAGTCCCCGGAGTGTGATGTTCCCCTTCCTGTGTCCATGAGTTCTCATTGTTCAATTCCCACCTATGAGTGAGAACATGCGGTGTTTGGTTTTTTGTCCTTGTGATAGTTTACTGAGAATGATGTTTTCCAGTTTCATCCATGTCCCTACAAAGGACATGAACTCATCATGTTTTATGGCTGCATAGTATTCCATGGTGTATATGTGCCACATTTTCTTAATCCGGTCTATCATTGTTGGACATTTGGGTTGGCTCCAAGTCTTTGCTATTGTGAATAGTGCCACAATAAACATACGTGTGCATGTGTCTTTATAGCAGCATGATTTATAGTCCTTTGGGTATATACCCAGTAATGGGATGGCTGGGTCAAATGGTATTTCTAGTTCTAGATCCCTGAGGAATCGCCACACTGACTTCCACAATGCTTGAACTAGTTTACAGTCCCACCAACAGTGTAATAGTGTTCCTATTTCTCCACATCCTCTCCAGCACCTGTTGTTTCCTGGCTTTTTAATGATGGCCATTCTAACTGGTGTGAGATGGTATCTCATTGTGGTTTTGATTTGCATTTCTCTGATGGCCAGTGATGATGAGCATTTTTTCATGTGTTTTTTGGCTGCATAAATGTCTTCTTTTGAGAAGTGTCTGTTCATATCCTTCACCCACTTTTTGATGGGGTTGTTTGTTTTTTTCTTGTAAATGTGTTTGAGTTCATTGTAGATTCTGGATATTAGTCCTTTGTCAGATGAGTAGGTTGCAAAAATTTTCTCCCATTCTGTAGGTTGCCTGTTCACTCTGGTGGTAGTTTCTTTTGCTGTGCAGAAGCTCTTTAGTTTAATTAGATCCCATTTATCAATTTTGGCTTTTGTTGCCATTGCTTTTGGTGTTTTAGTCATGAAGTCCTTGCCCATGCCTATGTCCTGAATGGTATTGCCTAGGTTTTCTTGTACGGTTTTAATGGTTTTAGGTCTAACATTTAAGTCTTTAATCCATCTTGAATTAATTTTTGTATAAGGTGTAAGGAAGGGATCCAGTTTCAGCTTTCATATGGCTAGCCAGTTTTCCCAGCACCATTTATTAAATAGGGAATCCTTTCCCCATTGCTTGTTTTTGTCAGGTTTGTCAGCAATCAGATAGTTGTAGATATGTGGCCTTATTTCTGAGGGATCTGTTCTGTTCCATTGATCTATGTCTCTGTTTTGGTACCAGTACCATGCTGTTTTGGTTACTGTAGCCTTGTAGTGTAGTTTGAAGTTAGGTAGCGTGATGCCTCCAGCTTTGTTCTTTTGGCTTAGGATTGACTTGGCAATGCGGGCTCTTTTTTGGTTCCATATGAACTTTAAAGTAGTTTTTTCCAATTCTGTGAAGAAAGTCATTGGTAGCTTGATGGGGATGGCATTGAATCTATAAATTACCTTGGGCAGTATGGCCATTTCCACGATATTGATTCTTCCAACCCATGAGCATGGAATGTTCTTCCATTTGTTTGTATCCTCTTTTATTTCATTGAGCAGTGGTTTTTAGTTCTCCTTGAAGAGGTCCTTCACATCCCTTGTAAGTTGGATTCCTAGGTGTTTTATTCTCTTTGAAGCAATTGTGAATGGGAGTTCACTCATGATTTGGTTCTCTGTCTGTGATTGGTGTACAAGAATGCTTGTGATTTTTGTATATTGATTTTGTATCCTGAGACTTTGCTGAAGTTGCTAATCAGCTTAAGGAGATTTTGGGCTGAGACAATGGGGTTTTCTAGATATACAATCATGTCATCTGCAAACAGGGACAATTTGACTTCCTCTTTTCCTAATTGAATACCCTTTATTTCCTTCTCCTGCCTGATTGCCCTGGCCAGAACTTCCAACACTATGTTGAATAGGAGTGGTGAGACAGGGCATCCCTGTCTTGTGCCAGTTTTCAAAGGGAATGCTTCCAGTTTTGGCCCCTTCAGTATGATATTGCCTGTGGGTTTGTCATAGATAGCTCCTATTATTTTTAGATACGTCCCATCAATACCTAATTTGTTGAGAGTTTTTAGCATGAAGCGTTGTTGAATTTTGTCAAAGGCCTTTTCTGCATCTATTGAGATAATCATGTGGTTTTGTCTTTGGTTCTGTTTATATGCTGGATTACATTTATTGATTTGCATATGTTGAACCAGCCTTGCATCCCAGGGATGAAGCCCACTTGATCATGGTGGATAAGCTTTTTGATGTGCTGCTGGATTCGGTTTGCCAGTATTTTATTGAGGATTTTTGCATCAATGTTCATCAAGGATATTGGTCTTAAATTCCCTTTTTTGGTTATGTCTCTGCCAGGCTTTGGTATCAGGACGATGCTGGCCTCATAAAATGTGTTAGGGAGGATTCCCTCTTTTTCTACCCACTGTCAACATTAGACAGATCAATGAGACAGAAAGATAACAAGGATATCCAGGAATTGAACTCACCTCTGCACAGAGTGGACCTAATAGACATCTACAGAACTCTCCACCCCAAATCAACAGAATATACATTTTTTTCAGCACCACACCACACCTATTCCAAAAATATAGTTTATAGTTTAAAACTAAGATGATAACAGCCCTTTCCCAAAGCAGGCCTCCTTCTTGCCTGGGGACTAGATTGCCTCTGTAGGACTAACATTAGCCACAAGATTAGACATTATGGTTAAAGGGCATTGCAGCTTGAGGCTACAAGATTCTTACCCTCCCTAAACTGCTCCTAAGATCACTGCTTGAGATATTTTGCAGACTCGACAAATTTTAGTGCCTTAATCAATTAAACTCCAATTATATGTTTAAAATATTGATTATTTTGAATGTGTCTTAAATGCGTATCTAACAGCAAAATATCACATATAGAGTGATTACAAGCTAATTGTCACATTTACCTTTACATCTATTCTAAAATAATAGTAATAATGCAAGGTAAAATCATTTCATTGTTATTCTATACTAGTTTTTATATCTAACTAGATATATAATTTGATATATTCTTAAGGTTGTATAATACATATTTTATCACATTTTCAGGTTTACAACAATCTTAGAGAAAATAAAGAAAAAGAAAGAAAAAAATTTCAAAGGCATAATGGAAAATATCAGAACATTTTATGTTGAAATCAACAATACAGCACACATAACTTGATGTAACCATTTGAGATCATGAAAATAAAAATACCTTTAAAGTACTTCAAAAAAGAAAACATGCTTATAAACTTTAAATAGAAAAACTACATTATAAAAAACACTGAGCAGAGAATATTTCTACAAGATATTAAATTAATTATATAAATACTACATTTTTTTAACAGTTCTGTAATTGGCCCATGAGAAGAGAGTTCAATGGGACAAAGTTTAGAAATGCAAATCCTTAGGGGAATTTGGTTTATGACAAAAATAACATCTGGGATATCTGAAGAAAGATGGATTACTTAATAATAAAAAAAACTAGGTATTTTAAAAAAAAAAAATGTCAGATTTTAATCTCAATTATTATATAAGAAATCATTTTGCATGTGTTAGTTTCAAAATATAAAATAAATGAAAGAGTCATTGTTATAATCTTGAAATGTGGTCTGGAAAACTCTTACTAAGCAAACGTAGGACTTGGACACTGTGAAAAGAAGAAACTGTTGAATTGCACAACATAAAAGTGAGTCACTAAATTGAATTTCAAACTGGTCAAGAATGTATAGAAAAGGTATAATAGATCGAACACTAATGCATTATATTCAAATTTTGGTTCATTAAAATTAAAAATGTCTGCTCTGCAAAAGCTTTTGTTAAGAGAAGAAAAAGACAAGCCACAGACTAAAAAAAAATTGCAAAAGATAGCTGATGAAGGATTCTATGCAGAATATAAAAATTAACAGTGTAAAAACAAACCACACAATTAAAAATAGACAAAATATCTGAACAGATACTTTATTAAAGAAGATAGATGACAAATAAAGATGTTAAAATGCTCAAAATCATATATCATTTAGGAATTGCAAATTCAAACAATGAGATACTACCACCAGAGATGGCCTTTGCATATTGGCCCCTTGTTGCTTACTTCTTAAATCAGGCTGAGACTCATTAGCTCAAAAGCCTACAATGCCAAACTGAAATGTTTTCACATCCAGTTGTTGTAAATACATCTCCAACAGGCAGATTTTTTTTGCCATTTTATGTCTTCCTGCTTTGTACACCTTGGGAAACTGCACCCAACATCTGCCGGCCTTTGATAAGAAAAATCTTGTAGTTATATAAACTGCAGGCTGCTGCCCTTCAGAGCCCTCTGACGCAGCAGCTTCCTACCATGCTGTGAAGTGATGTTATCTAGACATGCAGCATCTCCCTTCCCATCCTTGGGAGCACCTTTGTCCTCCTGCATTCTGGATGGTGGTCCCCTGTGCTTCTATAAGGCCTTATGCTGTGAGGACTGTTCTTTTTGCAACCCTGTCCAAGTAGTGTCCAAATAGAAGCTTTGTGTGCTACTGCCACCTGTGGTCTTATCTTTTTCCTTGATCAGCCTCTGAAATTCTCAAATTCATTATATAAATGTATTATGCTATGTATCCACTGTTATAGTATCATAGGATATAATTTCACTATCATAAAAATGTCCTGTGCTTCACCTGTTCATCCCTCCCTTCCCCTGAAGCCTGGCCAATTACTGCTCTTTTTACTGTCTCTAAAGGTCTGACTCAGAATTTCATACAGTTGGATTCATACAGTATGTGCCCTTTTCAAACTGACTTATTTCACTTAGTAATATGTATTTAATCTTCCTACATGTCTTTTAATGGCTTCATAACTCATTTCTATCACTGAGTAACAGTTCATTGTATGGACTTACCATAGTTTGTTAATTCACTCACTTACTGAAGCACATCTTGACTGCTTCCAATTTTAACAAGTATTATAAAAGACTCTTTAAGCATTTGTATACAAGTTTTTGTGTGAATGTAGTTTTCAACTAATTTGGGTTATACTTAGAAGCACAATTTCTAGATTATATAGTAAGCTTATATTCAGCTTTGCAAGAATGTCAAACTGTCTTCCAAAGTTCCTGTACCATTTTGCACTCCCACCAGCAATGAATGAGAGTTCCTGTTCTTCAGGTCTTTGTATTTTTGATTTCAGCCATTCTTATAATAGGTTTTCATTTATATAACAGTTTGTGAAATCCTAGAGAAAGGTACAACACAGAGTGTCTAATGTAAACTTGGACTTTAGTTAATAATAATCTATCAATATTAGTTCATTAATTTCAATAAATGTACCACACAAATGCAAGAGGTTAACAAAAGGGGAAACTCTGTGGGAGGGGGCCAGGTAGGGAAGAGGGAGTGGGGCTATGTGGGAACTTTATACACCTTCTGCACGATTTTTCTGTAAACCTAAAACTTCTATAGAAAATAAAGTCTATAAAAATGTTAAAAGTCAATGAGGAGAAAAAGGAGAGTGAAATAAATGGAAACTTGGGGGAAACTTTGTAATTCACAAAATAAAATCAAAAGTCAAAACCAAACAATTTTGCACATCCAAAATATAACTAACAAGTCCATTGAATTATAAACTGGTCAGAAACACATGCAACAGTTATAACAGATCAAAAAGAGATTTGTGCAAGTTTAATGCAAAGGAAATGTGGAGTAAGGCCATCAAATAGGCAGTTTAGAGAAAATGAATACAATTTTTTGAGAGGAAAGAAGGCCACCTTAATAAACAAGTAAAATATTATCACTGCGAGTTTCTATTTTTCATCTGTAAGTTTGGAAAATATAAAAAACCCTGAAACCTGTAACACCCACCTGACAAACTCACATCTGCTGTTGGTGGACATATACATTGGTAACTATTTCAGAATAATATTTTTAATATTATAATAAAAACAGCACATAGCCTTTGACAAAATAGTTCTATTCATAGAAATATTTCCTCCAATCTTACTCAAAGATATGCTCAAAACATATGTACAAGGGTGTTTGTGGTGGCTTTCGTTTTATTAGCCAAAGACTGGACACTACCCAACTACGCATCGGTAAGATTTGTACCATGTAACAAGTAGCTTTTGCCAGAAATTTTAAATCTTGTATGGCACTTATTGGTTCAGGATTTTAATGTATATATCTCTAAATAAACTATATTTATGTCTGCTTTGCATTGATCCCCTTCCACTGCAAATTTTCATCACCTATCAAGGTCCCACCAGCCTATTGGTCTTTGCTTATCTTACTGTACAGATAACTCACATGGATTCCAATATGGACCACAATTTGGACAGCTTCTTCATTGTAGAAGATATAAGTAAATTATGTCACCTCAATAAAAATATTGAGTCCTTGAGGGCAAATATTAGGTCTTCTTCGTTTGTTTGTTTTTTTTCTCCCTGGAACCTAATACATGATAAAGACTTGCTGATTAGAAGTAATTTTTCCTAACCATAAGACAGTTCTTATAGTACATATCCTCATTACATAACTATGTATTAAACCTAAGGAACAATGCTCAAGAGTTTGTCCCTTTTGTTTGGTCCTTGCTTTTTCTGGCACACTTCATATTGCCAAGGCCCATAAGGGTAAGAGAGAGTCATACCTGAACTTGGTATTGTCATCTGGAGGAGATTCATAACAACAAAGTATCTGGAGAAAGATAGCCCTGTACTTTCCATTATACCTGTGATAAGAAATTAGGCAGGCTCAGTGAGAACAGGATTAATATGTCACAGAAATCACATATCTCCACATCTTCCTGCAGTAATTAACTCTCAAATAGAGTTACCAGATAAAATGTAGAACCCCCAGTTAGATTTGAATTTCAGATAGGCAGTGCAAGTTTTTTGGTATAAATATTTCTTGTGCATCATATAATTTTTATTTTCTAAATCTGGTAGCTCTACTTTTAAGATGTTCAATATAATGACCAAGTCCAGCCAGAGGCTTCTTTCTCATTAAAAGATTTCTTCCTCCTAGGCTAGATGTCATTTGTCTTCTGCTGTTGTAAATTTCATCAGGTGAACCTGCTTCTCCAGACCAAGTGGCAGCAGATCTAGGGAGTAGGTCCTGTTCTCCAAAACCTTAGTAGCCTAAGCATCTGCCACATTTAGTTACATTTAGGTTCAAAGAAAAATATAAGACATATTTAGATCTATTATTCTTATGGAATGAATTAAGTAACCACTTTATAAGAGAATATGACTTTCTTTTCTTTAGTTGTGGCAATCCCTCAGAATTTTCTGCTTCTGAATAACTCACAATTAGAGACAGATGAATGAGCCTACTATGGCCATGGAGAACAAAGGGTAAAATACAATTGCATATTTTAGTCTAATGTGAAGGCTTTTCATCAGTTCTATAATGTTTTGGCTTCATCTTGTTGATGATGATGTCTCATTTGTAAGCCAATCAGAGTAGTGAGCCTCTTCAGCTCAAGACCACCATGATAGGTTGGGAGTCTGTCCCAGGGGCCCTTTGGGACTCAGGGAAGTCCCATTACCAGTGGCCAAGCTTGTGACAGAGGAAGCAAGCTGTACAGAGCTTTTTCCCATTTATCCTGTTGGGACAGTTTGCCTTTCAGTGCCCTGGCTTCCCGCACTGATGGCAGGAACCTGGGAGTATATTCTGATGACAACCTGTGGGGAGGCTGCAGGGCTTGTAGAGCAGCCAATAGTTGAGCCTGCCTCTTGTTCTTGTGTTTTCCCTTTTCCTTAGCCCTGTCCTCCTTATTCCACTGTCAATTAGAAAAGACTGAGGAGGCTAATTTGAGGATTTCCTGCATGAGGCACTGGGTTCTAAGCTGACTTCTGTAATTTCCTCCCAGTTCTTAAGGATGGATCTGAGGGGCATGTCCTGTGGTATGGAGATGCAATTACCCATCTGTGAAAAGAGAACAGAAAATAAAAAAGGAAAGAATGTGTCCCCTCTTATTTCCCTATTATCCTTTCCTGAACAGGTCATCCCCCATTTGTCCATAGGGTTCTGGAATGAGCCAGTCTCACCAGGTACCCTTAACCTTGGTCTCATCTCATCACAATTACCCACTTGAGAACAGAGGAAATACTAGGGTAAACATGGGGATCCTATTCATTTCCAGGGTTCTGAAATTAACCAGTCTTATGGGTACCCTTAACCTTGCCTTCATCTCTGTTCTATTGGTAATCTATCCTGGGGTCAGCCTTCATCTCTCTGTCCTATGGGCACTTCTGTCTCTTGCATCTGCAGCCTTGGGCTGGCCTATATCCTTGTCTTCATGACCTTATAGTGACTCTAGCTTGGGGCATTCTGGCAACAAAATGATTATCTCTTTTCTTATAATCACATTTCCCCATGATTTTTAAGTAGATGAGTAGCCTATTTTTTAGCTAATTTCTGCAAGAGGGCTGGACTTACTTCCCTTCAAATATGACCTTAAAGGTCTTGAGGTATACTGAGAAGGGCATGAAGGTGATTAGAGGAATGGAGGAAATTTTGTATTTTGGGTTCCTCATCCTCCCAGGGTAACGTGCAGAAAAAATACTTCAGCAGACAGGACAATCCTATTACTATAGGAGGAAGCTGGAGGAAGAAGGGGGATACTCAAGGAAAGCCTTCGTGTGCTTACAAAAACGACAGCCCTTGGATTTGGGACGGCAACATTTATTTGCCCTTTTGACATAAATGAGAAATTCCGGAAGATGTGGGGCTTGGGATAAGGGCTCACAAATGCAAAGGAAGAATTTTCCCTCCTATCAAACGGGTGCTAACTCATAAAAAGCAAGTAGATGGGGTCCTTAAAGGGCCATAGAGGGAAGCCCTCTGAAAGTGAACAAATTGCTTCAAGAGCCACTGAGAAACTTGGCTATGGAGCATAACAAGGACAAAAAACATAGGGTAAGTCATAAGAAGCTGGCAGAGCCATGGTTCTAATTATTGTCTGTCCCAACAATAAGCCAAAAGACATCCACAAGGGAGCCTGTTTCCTTGCAGCTGCGCAAATGTAGCAAGAGCCACAGGTGTATGAATAACAGGTAGTGTATGTTTAAGGCAGAGAAGGAAGTCTTATGGCATGTGAAGTGAAAGCAGAGAAGAGACATACTTGCCTTTGAGGTAGACGGTCCAGTGGGTGTGCAAGGCCATTTCAGAATACACGCAGAGAAAACAGGAGAGTAGGCAGTGTGGGTTTTGGGGAAAGACCTGATTTTCATTTCAAAAGCAGAGGAAGCCCCAGACATGGCACCGTCCTAGGCTTTAGCCCTACCACTCTCACAAGCCTCCTGTCCAGGAGGGCCATTAGAGGCTCAGATCTGTTTGATGTGGACTTCAAGGTCTTTTCCACCTCCACAAGCCACTCATCAGTGTGAGATGAGAGGTCAGCTGTGGGGAGCAGAGCCACTGTTTGCCCCAAGGGAAGAATCAGGGGAGGAATCATTCTGGGCATTGCTTAGCAAGCAGGAGAGCAAAAGGGGAGAAGGAAACCACATAACGAGGTTGAATACCTCCAGCCCAAGAAGGAAAGGCGTAGAGGTATCTTACCACTAGGGAACATATGTGAGTCATGGCACTGAAGTATGTTAGCAGTGGCAAAGACATACAAGTCTGCAGCAGCACTCGATTCTTGCCTCCTTGAAGGAAACAATTCACCCAAGGGTTACAGGCAGAATGAAAGACCAAGGCATGTTTTAGAGCAGGAGTGAAAGTTTATTAAAAATCATTGGAGCAGCAATGAAAGGAAGTAAAGTACACTTGGAAGAGGGCCAAGCAGGTGATTAGAGATATCCAAGTGTGCTGTTTGACCTTTGACTTGAGGCTTTATATGTTGGCATGCTTCCAGGTTTTTCATCCCTTCTACCCCAATTCTTCCCTTGGGGTAGACTGTCTGCATGTGCAGTGACCAGCCAGCATTTGGAAGGGGCCACATGTGCAGTGTGTTTACTGAAGTTGTGCACCTGCTTATCTGAGGCATTTTTCCCCTGCCAGTTGAGTGGTGACCAATTACTACTTTAGAGAGGCAATTTAACATCCCCCGTCACTATCATCTGATGGTCACTTGACAATCCTGGCAGACTTAAATGTAAGGCTCAAACTATAAAAATCCTGGAAGACAACACAGGCAATACCATCCTCAAAATAGGAATGGGCAAAGATTTTATGACAAAGACACCAAAAGTAATCACAACAAAAGCAAACATTAACAAATGGGATCTAATTAAACTTGAGTTTCTGCACAGCAAAAGAAACTATCAATAGAATAAATAGCCTACAGAAGAGGAGAAAATATTTGCAAACTGTGCATCCAACAAAGGGTCTAATATCCAGCATCTATAAGGAGCTTAAACAAAATTACAACAACAACAAAAAAAACAAGCAACCCCATTAAAAAGTAAGCAAAAGACATAAACAGACATTTTTCAAAAGATGACATACGTGTAGCCAACAAGCTTATGAAAAAAGAAGCTCAATATCACTGATCATTAGAGAAGTGCAAAGCAAAACCACGGTGAGATACCATCTTACACCAGTCAGAATGGCTATGAAGGTCAAAAAATAATAGATGCTAGAGAGGTAGTGGGGAAAAGGGAATACTTACACATTGTTGGTGGGAATGCAAATTAGTTCAACCAATGTGGAAAGCAGTACGGTGATTTCTCAAAGAGCTGAAACAGAACTACCATTTGACCCAGCAGTCTCATTACTAGAATATACATGGAGGAATATTAATCATTCTGCCATAAAGATACATGCATGCAAATGTTCATTGCAGCACTGTTCACAACAGCAAAAATATGGAATCAACCTAAATGCCCATCAATGGCAGATTGGATAAAGAAAATGTGGGATGTATATACCATGGAACGCTGTGCAGCCATAAAAAAGAACAAGATCATGTGCTTTATGGGAACATGAGCTGTTGTGGGAGCTGGGGCTATTATCCTTAGCAAACTAACACAGAAACAGAAAAGAAAATATTGAATGTGCTCACTTATAAGTGGAAGTTAAATGACGAAAACTCATGAACACAAGGGAACAACAGACACTGGAGTCTATTCGAGGATGAAGGGTGGGGAGGAGGAAGAGGAGCAGAAAAGATAACTATATGTGTACTAGGTTTAATACCTGGGTGATGAAATAATCTGTACAACAAACCCCTGTTACACGAGTTTACCTACATAACAAACCTGCACCAAAAATAGAAGTTAAAAAAAAAAAACTTTAAGTCAAAGAAAAAAAAACTGCCTTGTAGATGATATGATTCTTTCTACAGAAAATCCCAAGGAATCTCAAAACAAACAACCAAAACCTTCGTGAAATTGATAAGTAGCTATAGAAAGGTTTAGGATACCAAAGTCAATTGCTTTCAGTTCTATCTTTGCAATTTCCTGTGAATGTATAATTACTTAAAAAAAAAATTTTGAAAAATGACCTACTCTCATAAACCACAAATATATGTAATCTTGTTTGGGCTTGATAAATAAATGGTGATAACTTACAAAATGACAACAAGAATTACTATTCTCTTTTGGATTTATTGATGGGAGGTAAGCCAAGGAATCCACAAAAAACATCTGGAAATGAAATAATTTATTTTAATATTAACATACTGAATCTTGCACACAACTGTAGCCTCACCTTTCAAATAAAATTAGTATTAACATTTTGGTATATTTCCACCCAGTATTGTGTGTGTGCTAAAAATTGAAGAATTCCAAAACTTTACTGTTCATGAGAATTACCTGCAAGGTTTTTTTAAACACAAACCACTGGCAACATTCGAGAGTGTCTGATTCAGTAGCTCTAGGTGGAGTGCAAGAACTTGCTAACAAGTTCCCAGGTAGTGCTGATAATATTGATACAGGGCACACATTTTTGGAATGCTTGACAAACACTATAATTCTATTCTCTTTTTTTACACTCCAGAATACATTATGAACCTGTTTTATTGTTGGTCTTCAAAAACATAATTTTAATAGATTTACAGGTTTCCAATGTATTTCTATCCCATCATTTATTTTTAAATTTGTATATTCTGTTGGAGCTCCAAAGTGGCAAAAATTATAGCTCCTCTTTTCTTTCAGTCTAAGTTTTGAATTAATTGAGAAAATAAAACTATATAGTAAAGCAGGAGGTCAAAATATTACCTTTATTAAAGAAAAAAACTGTGATATTGGAAAGTGTGCGCAATATCTATGAGCAAGTCAGCTTCTGAATACTAAATCCAGGAATTAAGCAAACCTTCCCATTCTAGCACTGGAATTCTTGCACCACCAGGGATTCTCCCTGATGGCATATGCCCAAAGGCAGTTGGGGGCACATGGTCTGTGTGAGTTGCTTGACTCCCAAGAGAAGAATCCGTGGCTATCCCCATCAATAATAGGAAAAGAGCAACCTTTCGGTACAGTTCTATTCCACTTTCATGAGGCTATCCCACAGCACCATGGTTTAACACAGTTTAAAGTCACATGAGATACAACAGGTGAAACAGCTAAGGACAGGCCACGCCAAAATATGCCGCTTTGACATATTAATTATTTCAAGCTGAAGACACTTAAGAAACAGCAGATGCAGGAAGAGTCATCTGATGGCTCCTTTTCTACTGAAAACAAGCCACAGAATTTTCCATGAGAAAGATTCCCTCCTGTGCCAGGAAGAGAAGAATACCCTTATCACCAGAGACTGGGAATCAATGCTGAAATGGATCTGTACAAACAAACATACTAAAATAACCCTTATCTTCCACTAGTTTTATTCCCTGCCCCATCCCCACCATATATCTCCTGGTGACTTCTGCACAACTTACTGCTCCTCGTCCAAACTCTTTTGTCTTGTCATTTCTTCACAAATGTATTGTTGGGGCTCAGAAACAGACACCCCAAATTCAATGCATTGACAGGCTGAACAGAAGAAGCCTCAAGGTTTCTCTGACCTTCTCCCTCTGCTGTCTCTCCCAAGGAAGGTGAAGTTCCTTTATCCATACATTCTAAAGATAGAGGAATTTCCTTTATCCATACCTACTTCCCCTTCCTATAAGACCACAAATGTGACCACACCAGAGGCCCTTTCACTGTCAAAGAGAACTATTTACAAGTTACTCTCAGTTCCAGAATCTATTCATTCTCCCTCATAATCCTTTATTGCCCCTCAATGGAGTTCCTCTTCTCACCTCTCCCATAACCTGTTGTCAGGATGTTATATAAGCTTCTTAACCCCATTGCAAAGTGAGTAGTCACCCTGTAATTCGCTCCATGTGCACTTTCTGTGCACATTGCATGAACGTAGTTAACTTCTTAAATAAATTTGTGTGCATTTTATCCTATTAAGCTGTCTCATGTCAGTGATTTTTCAGTGAGCTTTCCCTACAGTATCATTTCTTTATTTAAACGATATAAAAGCTGTCTGTTCCGGTCACTCCTTCAGGTCTTTGTCCTCTTATAAACATCCCCATATACGCAGTGCCTCATGCCTGTAATCCCAGCACTTTGGGAGGTGGGCGGATCACCTGAGATCAGGAGTTCGAGACAAGGCTGGCCACCATGGCAAAATCCCATCTCTACTAAAAATACAAAAAAAAAAAAAAATAGCTGGGCATGGTGGCGGGCACCTGTAATCCCAGCTACTTAGGAGGCTGAGGCAGGAGAATTGCTTGAACCCAGGAGGCAGAGGTTGCAGTGAGCCAAGATCGTACCACTGCATCCAGCCTGGCTGTCGGAGCAAGACTCTACCTAAAAAAAAAAAATAAATTAAAAAAAAAAAGAAGTTTGCATGCTGTTCTTCTGTTGATGTGTCTTATGTTGGTTTCAGTTTTAAGCCTAGCTAGAGACTCTAGGAGGATAGAAAATTTTTTCCTCTCCCACATATGCATAGGTTTGAATAGAATCCTGCTCCTCAAGCTGGTGAAACCCCAGCTCCTTTAGGGTTCTATGGGTGGATATGTTCTTTACCATCCAATTATTAAGATTAAATTCCTGCAACTCAGATTGGGCCGGGCAGAACAAACGTGGCTATTGGCAAAGCAGGTGGTTCCTAAGACAGCCTGGGAAAATTTCTTTCTCCCCCAGTCACACACTCCAGAAACCTTCCCTACCTACTCATTGGCCTTTTGTCAATGTCAAAGCCTTCCCGTCAGGAAGTAAAGATGTCACCCCAACCCACCCAGAAGTTAAGGAAAGAGCAATGAAAAATGGATACTACACACTTTCTGGAAAAAAAAAAAAGACTGAGGCAAAATTAATATAAGTAGAGAGTTTATTGGGGCCACATTTGAGGACTGGAACCCAGGACCATAGATTCAAGTTGCCCTGAATATACACTTTGATTGGTAGCAGTTACAAGTTGTTTTTTTGTTTTGTTTTCTTTTTTTTTTTTTTTGAGATGGAGTCTCGCTTTGTCACCCAGGCCGGAGTGCAATGGTGCAATCTTGGCTCTCTGCAACCTCCATCTCCCAGATTCAAGTAATTCTTCTGCCTCGCCCTCCCTAATAGCTGGGTTTACAGGCACCCGCCACCACTCCCGGCTAAATTTTGTATTTTTGTTTTTAGTAGAGATGGGGTTACACCATGTTGGCCAGGCTGGTCTTGAACTCCTGACCTCAAGTGATCCACCCACCTCAGCCTCCCAAAGTGCTGGGATTATAGGCGTGAGCCACTGCACCCAGCCTCAAGTTGGTTTTTTGTTTTCTTTTGTTTTTTGAGACAAGGTCTCACTCTGTCACCCAGGCTGGACAGCAGTGGCGCAGTCATGGCTCACTGCAGACTCGACCTCCCAGGCTCAAGTAATTCTCCCAACTCAGCCTCCCAAGTAGCTGGGACAACAGGTAAGCACCACCACATCTGGCTAATTTTTAAATTTTTGGTAGAGACAGAGTCTCACCGTGTTGCTCAGGTTGGTCTCAAACACCTGGGCTCAAGCAATCCACCTGCCTCAGCCTCCCAAACTATTGGGATTATAGGTGTGAGCCACTGTGCCCGGCCACAGGTCAGGTTTTAAAGGAAAAAAGGAGGCAGTTTCTATGCTGTTTATCAAGATGTTCTTAAAATAACATAAGCTATTGATTGGCTATACATTGTTCTTTGTATCACAAATTCCAGAAACACGAAGATAATGAGTGAGGCAACTAGTCAGGAACAAAATATCTTTAAACAATTGCCCCCAGATATAGGTGCAGGGTGGAGGTGGGGGTGACTGACATCCTAAACTCATGTTTCTCTGGGCCTGATATGTCTTGTATAGCTCACGTGACTCAGACTGCTCTGAGTTATTTTTTCTTCTCATTTCCTAAAAGCAAAATCTGATGGAGAGCATGAAGGTCTTGCAGTCTAGAAAGAAAATTCTGTCATTCTTTCAATAATTATGTAACCATCCAACAGATTGGCCTTACCTACTCCCCAGATACAGCCAGTTTATCAAGACAGGGGAATTCCAACAGAGAAAGAGTTTAATTCATGCAGAGCCAACTGAACAGAAGACTGAAGTTTTATTATTCAAATCCATGTTCCCAAAAATTCAGAGGCTGGGATTTTTCAAGGACAGGGGAGGCAGGGGAATAGGTGCTGCTGATTAGTTGAGGATGCAATCATAGGGGTGTGGAACAAGGTCGTAGTGCACTGAGTCTGCTTCTGGGTGAGGGCCACAGGACCAGTTAAGTCCAGAGTCGTGGGTCCAGGTGGGGCCATCCAGTCATCATAAATGCAAAAGCCTGAAAAGACAACTCAAAAGGCCAGTCTTAGGTTCTACAATAGTGATGTTATCTGCAGGAGTAATTGAGGAAGCTGATTTCCAGAAGAATGACTAGTCATCATTTATACCTACATCTTAGCCGAATTCAGCCTCCTCTCATCCTCCTAACCTGATGGTCTTAGTTTTACAAAGGTGGTTTAGTTTGGGGAAGGGCTATTATCATTTAAACTGTATACTAAATTTCTCCCAAAGTCAGCTTGGCCCAAGCCCAGGAATGACCAAGGTTAAGGGTAAGATGGGGGTTGGTTAGATCAGATCTCTTTCTCTGTCATAATTTTCTCACTGTTACGGTTTTTGCAAAGGTGGTTTCAATTAGGGATTTCCTATGCATCTGGCACTGTGCTGGGGATAATATAATGAGCAAACAAAGGCCAATCCCTGCTCTCTGGAGCTTGTGGGAAGAACACGGATCTTTGAGAGCTCAAAGTAAAGGGGTGGGCCCAGGAGAACTCACTGGCCAAAAGCAAGAGCATGTGCAGAGGTCCTGCAGTGGGAAGAAGTACAGGACATTGCCAGGAAATCTAAGACCATAGCAGGTGAAACATAGCAAAATAGAGGGAGATCTGAGGCAAAATGAGGCTGCAAGGCAGACTGGGCAGGGACTAGTAGACTATGTTCGGGAATTTTAGCTTTATTCTGAGAGTTCTGGAAAATCACTGAAAAGTTTTATGCAGAGTGTAAGATTTGGGAAGGACATACACAAATACTCATTTGAAAAGATCTCTTTGGCTTGAGCGTGAGAAAAGATTGGAGAAGGGAGGAAAGGCCAGGTCAGTGACTCTACTATCACCTAAGTCAGTTAACAAACGCTCCATCTAGCCTGCCCCACACATGCCTGCAACGGGCAGAGCAAAGTAAGGCAAATTCGATCCCGCTCTCAAGCAGCTCAGTCTTTTCTTCTGCCCACATTTGCCCCCATCCAGTGCTACTTTAGAGACATTCCCTTCTCTCCTTTCTTCTTATTCCCTCAGGGCTAAAACCTGATAAATACACCCTGGCCTTCTAAGCAGAGGTCTGCATTTAGGGAAAAGAAAGAACACACAGCAACCCCACCCCTCAGTTTTAACTTTTTTTAACTTAAACAATTCTCTTTTTCCAGCAGAAAAGCCAGGATGTCACTATTCACAGCCAGGCCTCCACTCTGCGCACTAAAAGTCACCGTAGTGTTTGCAGTCCTCATTCAATCAGTGAGTGTAAAAGGAATTCCATCTGTCTCTAAAGATCTTTTGACAGGAATGAAAGACCTGTGAGGCAGTGGTTTATTCACCACAGCATCTTGATAGCTCAAGCTAAAAAAAAAAAAAATGGCTAGCAGGCTGACATTACCAAATCAGACATTACTTCTCTTTTAAAATTGGTTTTCCTGAGGCTAAATGCTAAACTTTACAGTTTTTGTAATTAAATATTATCCTGATGGAGTCAAATCAATTATAGCAGATAATAACTGCTTTGCTTTTGATTCTCTGGATAATGAATTAGTTCTCCTTACCAAATATGATAGCACTTTGGCAAATTCTTTATTCGAATCACTCAACGCGTTTGTCAAGAAAGAACGTGGCCAAGAATAGAGCAACGCGGTTAAGTCCCTGGAAGCCTGCCTCCACATTGCCATGGTAGCATCGGCTACTGCAGTCATCAAACATGCATTTCTCCCTATTTCCCTCAAGAGGTTTTTGGAAAATGTCCTTTTGAAACACCAACATGAAAAGCTTTGTCTGCTGGGCCCATCACATAATTGATGCCTAAGAACTACTTAATTGATTGGTCAATCGATTCTCTTAGATCTGTTAATCAATTAATCTTAGAAACACAGGTAAAGCAGTAAGGCATGTCTCACATGACTTAGTCTCAGCGAGACCCACTGGCTTCTGTCACTCCCTGTTTCTTCCTCCAAGTAGTCACAGTGGATCCTTTAATAACCTATGAGTCTCCCTTGACATTCAAGCATACATGGGTGTATGTTTACACTCCATTTATTTACCCATCTCAAAGGGAGCCCCATTCCCTTCTGCCCCTCCTGCCCCTCCTTTCTTGGCTCTGCAGCCCTCCAGTTCCTATGGGGGCACCATAATCTTTCTCCCAGACTAGTGGTTTCAGTGATACTCTTCTGCAGACCAGGCTCTCTCGATTTTCCTACAAATACAGATTCTCTATAGTCAGGCACCAATCGCCTCTTCTTGGAACCAGCCAAGCCCGCTACAAAGGAGAGACGTGTCCCTCCTCAAATTCTGGTTAAATACCATGATAATGTGTTGAACATGCTCCCAGCATTTCTTACTCATTGACTGACACTGCCCCTCTGCTTGGACCCTATATTCTCTTCTTTTTTTAACAAAACCCCATTTATTCTTCCTGCCTAGCTCAAACCCAACCCTCTTTAGAAAGCTTTCAATAGTATTCCCACTCGATGAGATGTATTCTTCCTTAAAGCCTCACATCAGCATCGTAGGAAGGTTTTAGAGTCCGAGGCTCACCTAGATTGGCATCTAAATTCTCTGCCACAAATAGCAAACCATTTGGGCACTCTGAGCCTTGGTTTCTTCAGCTACAAAATCTCGTAGGAATTATTTGAGGATTAAATCACATTTTAAGGTGTTTTGCACCTGGCTAGCACTCAAAGCTAAAAAGCAACTATCGGTATTATTTATTTTGATCTCTTGCTGTAATCAGGCTCACTTTTATTATAGTGTTTATAAATTCATTTTTGCTTCCTCCTGCACTTCCTCCCCTCCTCCACTGTGAGAAACTTGGGAGACAATCTAATTAATCTTTAGAAGCCCAACCTCAAAAAGGGGCTGGGATGGAGAGCATTTATTACTAGAAAAACTGACATTATCTAGAATTCTCTGTTGTACAATTCAGAAACCATGTGCGTGGTTATTTATATTTAAAATTAAAAATAAATTAACTTTAAAATCGTGTTCCTTGGCCACACTGGCTACACTTTAAGTGCTCAGCAGCCACATGTGGTTAATGACTAAGATTTTAGACAGCACAGACATAGAACATTTTCATCATCGTGGAAAATTCTATTAAACCACACTGGTCTAAATTCTAAATGCAATGACGTACTGTTCAGCAATAGCTCAGACTTCCAGCTGCCCAGAAAATCCCCATCTGATGATAACACTGCAGGCAGATGGGGTCACACATGAAATAGTATATGGAAATACCACTAATGCTTCACTCCTCATCCCTGAATGGGAACGCCTCTGAAAGATGCTGAAACCTGCCCCATTGCGCCACCTTGTGCCCAGCTCTTGATATTGCACATTCAATGTGCAAATAATTCTTACAGATCCACCATCCCACAAAAAGCCGCAGAGGAGACACAAAGCAACTTCCTAAATGCAATGAACTTTCTGAGTTACTGCCTCTCCATGGCAAGGGCTTATGAAACACACACAGATCTCTCCATGCTCTGAACTCCTGTCTCAATGAAAGTCATGAGGGTTGTTGGTGTTTACCCAGGCATTTTACACTTGACTCATCTATTACTGACCATAAGCATGTAGCAGTGGCACGTGAACTGTCACCCCCAATCCTCACAAAAGTCACGTAGTACCCATCATTGTTTTCACTGGATTAGGAAAGAGAGACTTTGAGGAAAGCCATTTGCTCAAGGTCATACAAATAGTAAGACAAGGAGTGGAAAATCAAACCTAGATCTGACTCCCCAAATGCCCAGCTTTCTCTGTTCCCAGATCTAGCTGGAAATTCACTGGAGGAAAGGGATTTGATCTCCACCTTCTTCTGAACCAAGAAAGGTGTAGCCCAGAACTGGGAAGTGAGCAAATTCCTAAGAGAGATGAGCTAGTGAGCTGGAAGGGAGTGTTTGTCACAAATAGCAGCTTCCTTTGCCCGACACCCATTTGCTGTATGATAATGGGCTGCGATGGACAGATGGACCAAGAGTCCTGACATTCAGAGAGAGTTTAAAGAGAAAGCCATAACATTTTAGCCAGTTTCATGATATTTCAGAGATATTATCACAGTGTTCCAGAGAATGTTTACAAAAGTTTCAGAGATGTAGATACTTGTGGATTTTCAGAGAGAGAGAAAGATTGGGAGAGTTACACAGAGAACTTAAGAAAATTCAGAACAAGGTAGAGAATAAATAAAAATTCAGATAGGGTCAGAGATTTTTCTCATACATCGGCTCCTACTTGCCAGGAACGTCTCAGAGAATGTTCAACATCTTGCTGCAAAACGAAAAGCCCAATGAATTCCTTGGCTATCTACAAATATTGTATATGGAAGTTAGCCTTACATGGAGAATGAGATGGGGTAGAAGGGAGTGGAGAAAGGACAGGTACCTAGTGGTCTGCCTCATGGCCCAGAAGGCAGGTGGGATGGGAGATGTTAAAGTGTGCTCTACTCCTCCCCACTGTGGTCATCTTTTGTACTTGATATTCTGAAAAAGCCTTTTTTTTGTAGGCAAGATATTTATTGATAATAAAAAATGCGTCATCAGAGAAGACAATCTGGAAAAATACATAAAGGTGCAAAGAAGGAGTAATTCAAAATTACCCTCTTTGATCTATTGAGAATAGCACTTTTTCTGCTAGTACATATGTGTGAATGTATATATGCACATATATGAATGGTTTTGATTTTACAAATATATGGTATGTACTCACATATTTACAAATGGAAATCATACTATCTGTAATTCACAAATTAACACACTAAACACAAACCATTTTTTCTCTTTTTATTTACTTAATATTATAAGCACTTTTTCATGTTAAGCCTTCTTTGAAAACACTAACTGCCTGTGTAATATCCCATTCCATCAAGATTCTCAAACTCTAGCAGGTATCAAAATTACCTTGAGGGCTTCAGGAATTCTGAGCCTCACTCCCAGAGTTTCTGAATCAAGAAGTATCAGGTAGGACAAGAATCTGCATTTCTAACAATTTGCCCAATAATGCTGATCTTGCTGGTCTGGGAACTACAAAGTTGTTCACTACGTTATACAAAAATTCCCTTATAATTGAACATTTAAATTGTTTTTATTTTTAACATGAAGCCACCCCTAGCCCCACCTGGGGCCTCTCAGCGCTCTGGGATTTGTCGGACCAAGTAGCTGGACCTGGTGTTAAATCTGAGTAAAATTGTAATACATGATGATTTTCATAGAATAAGTTTCTACAGTGGAAATAACTAACTAAAAACTTATGAACATTTTGGAGACTTAATATGTATGTTCAAGCTGACCCAAATAACTGATACCAAAGTGTGTTAAAGGAGAAGACACGGGCCTGGAAGTCGGAGACCTGTGTTTAAGTCTTGCCCTGCCACTTGCTTGCTGTCTGACCTTGGACAAGTGACTGGAACTCTCTGAGCCTCGGTGTTATAATTACCACATCAAATAGAAACAGGAATGGCTTTCTTTTAAGGTCTTGAACTCAGCCCAAATTCTCCAGACCCATCTTCTGTCTCAGATAGAATACTGGAGTTGGAAGGAACCTAAGACCGTATCTTGCACACCATGAAGGGTTAGTTTCCCATCCTCTGAGCCCAGGGAGCCATCTATACTTACAACATTCACATCGTTTATAACACTACATTATAAGCAGTTGTTTAAGGGTCAGCCACCTTCCAAGTCAGACCATGAGGTCACTGAAAGAGATTAGGCCTGGTTCATTTCTGAGTCCCAAGTGGCTATTGCACACACGGCAGATAGTCGTGAAATGTTTGTTGACGGAATTGTGAGGAAGGAGCTCAACCTCCACCATTCCCAAGAAGCCCTGGCATGAGATGATGAAAAGAAAAGAGCACAGCCCTGTAGCTGGGAGCCTTGGGGGTGCATCTCAGTCTTCCCATAAACTCACTGAGACCCTGAGAAACTGCCTGACTCCCCCTCAGTTTCTAAGGAATCCCTTATCCCTAATTACCACACAGGGCTAGTAGGTGAAGATAAGAATGTGGTGTGTCGTTTAGACTATAAAGGGTGGTATGGCTGGGACTCCTGGGATCCTCCAGCACCATTCTCTGTTCCTGATTTTTAAAATTTCAGATTCTTGAACAGGGCACAAGATCACCCAAAATAATGACAGTATTTCCCATCCTGCTTCGCAGCTGGATAAGACCATATGACTAAGTTCTGAGCAACAGAATAATAGTGGAAAGGTTATGTGCAATTCTAGGAAGTATGCTCTGGAATACTGAGGCAATGGCTGGAGCTTGAGCAGCCATGTTAACAATGAGATGGAATATGGTAGAGAAGAAAGATAAAAGGGGCTGTGCAGCTTTAAAAATTGTGACTTATCCTACCAGTCCTATTCTATCTATCTCCAGACTTACATGAAAAAAAAAAATCTTTCCTGCTTAAGCTACTCTTAACTTGGGCATGTATTATAGCCAGATTAATCACAGCTGATATATATGGTTCTGCTAATGACAATATTTACATTGAATTACAGCTTTATACTTTATAGAGAGCTTTCAGGGGAAAGGAGGAAATTAATGTAATATTCATTCATTCATTTATGTGATGAAACAATGAGCATCACTGTGTGTTAGGCCCTGGGCCACATGCCAGGAACAGAAATGAATCTGGTAAAACTCCTGCCTCCCACGGGCCCACCACTAGCAAGGGAAACAGATGAGCAATCATGACACAATTGAGTGGTGTGGTAATGAGGGAAGCATGGGCAACTGTGGGGTGCCATAGGACCCAGGATCTAGGAAAAGGCATGATGTCTGGGATGGATGGGAATGGTGGCAGAAGCTGTGGCTCCAGATCCCAGGCTCTGCCTCCAATTGCTAATCCTAGGCTCCTGTGAATCTCCTTGACTCAATTCCTATGGAGGCCTTAGGGAACCTGTGGCCTATTTTTTTTCCTCCCGGTGAGGACCAGTTGCTGGTTGAAGAGCTCCCCAGAGCCTTGTTGGGGTAACTGCAGTCTCTACTTTCTGTAGAGGATGTGACAAGGTGAGCTGCAGACTCAGGCAGAAGCCACCCCCACTTGAGGCCTCTTGGGGCTCTGGGATTTGTCAGCACCAAGTAGCTGGACCTGGTGTTCCAGGGTGAGCACAAGTGTGGAGCCAGGAGAAGCATTCACCTGTGAATGATAACAAGGCCAGCACCAGCTCCTATTGGCTGAGCATTTCTGTGCCAGGCCAAGGGGTCTGTGCTTTACACACTCACTTCATACCTCAAGATGACTGTGTGAGGTAAGCCTTGCTGTCCCCATTTCACATACAGAAAAGCTGAGGCTGGGGAGGGAAAATGAGTTGGCCAGCCTCACACACCTGTGACTGCCCTGCCCAGGCCAGGCTCAGATTCACACACCTGACTTTTAAAGCCTGAGACTTGAGCCCTCATGGATAATTTAGTCTATCACACTTGAGAGTTCCAAGGTCGTTAGAAACTACTGCAGACGTCACTTCACAGATGAGGAAGCAGGGACTCACAGCGACATACAGTCTTATCTGGGGTCATCAGTGTGCACTCATGACTACTGCATAGTGCCTTCCCAGACAAGCTACCAATAGTGTGTGTGTGTGGGGGGGGTGGTGTGTGCATGCGTGGGTGTGCACCTGCTGGACACACCCATGCATGAACTGTAACTCAACACCAAGACCTACTTTCTAAGGTCCAAACGATGGCCATGTCTCTAGTATTAGCCACGCTTTCCTCATGTCTTTGTGTGTGGATGCGTTGTTTTATTTTTACTTTTTCAGCTTTATTGAGGCATAATGAACAAATAAAAATTATATCTGCTTAAGGTATATGGTGTGATGACTTGATATAGGTATACATTGTGAGATGATTACCACAATCAAGTTAATTAATACATCTATCACTTCACATAGTTACCATTGTGTGTGTGGTGAGAACACTTATGATCCACTCTCTTAGCAATTTTTACATAAACAATTCAGTATTATTAACCACAGTCACCATGCTGTACATTAGAGCCCGAGGACTTTCTCATCTTACAGCTGCAAGTCTGTACTCTCCTCCTGCCTTGAGAAACCTGTTTGCCCAGGTACGTAGCAGCTGGGCTGCCAGCAGCAGCAACAGCTCCCAGCCCTGAGCTGGGGTTTTCCTCCCACCTCTGACCCTGGGGGCCTGGAGCACTCTGAGCCCAGACCTCTCTGTTCCAGAACGAAATCTGGTAGCAAAGCCAAGTGCTGTCCCTCAGAGGCCTGGGCCCCATAGACTGGAGTGAGACTTCTGGGCTTTCCAACTGCCTCACCTGGGAGTGGAGCCAGGGCACATCCATAACCTTCACAGCCCTCCTGGCACTGTCAGAGGCCAGCAGGAGCTGCTCCACACCTGGGAAGCTGCTGCCCAGGAGCCTGGGGCAGAGAGCTAGGGCCCCAGGAGGTTTTATCCAGGCCAGGCTACAGAGGGCTGCACAGGTAAGGGTTGGCCAGGGCTGGCAGGGATGAGGTTTCAGTGGCTAGAGTGTACCATTCTCCTTCATTTGCCTTCCTTTCATTTCTCCACTCTTGGGTTCCTGTCACCATCCTCCTCAGACCTACTTACCTACGTAACAATCCTTTCCTCTTGGAATTGAGCATTTAGCCTGTCCACACAGGGTCTCCTTCTACCCCCCACCAGCACTGTGCCATCTGACAGGGAAGCACCCCAAGGCCTTGGCCCTGATGGTTGGGGGGCACGTACTGTGAGGACAGAGAGCACCTCTCCTGGTCTGCAAGGGCCCCATGAGCTTCTTCTCCCCCTGTACCCAGTGCAGAGAGCAGAGGCACTGCTTCCACAATGCCAGGGGCACCACTGGCACTGTATCTTGGGTAATGATGCTCCCTGGAGTTGTGCAGTGGGACAGCCTGACACAGGGCCTGGCACAGAATACGCTCCGTGAGTGGCTGAGATTAATCAATGGAATTGCATGTGTGTATGAACTGAGCTGAGCATAGGCATGTGGGAAAAAAATAGCATCACTAGGCCTTATGAAATGAGGGCTAGAGGGGGGCAGGAAAGGAGGGATGAGTGAGGGACAGCTGGCAGGGGAGGGGCTGGCATGGCCTCTGAAACTGGGGCCCAGACCCAGTGGAAACCCCTATCCCCAGTCCAGACATCTTTGTGCCCTCTCATGAAGTGGCATTGTTGTCTGGGGTAAATACCCAAGATTCATTGTCTCATGGCCACGGAAATCTAGGATGCGGACCCACCGCAGTTAGGTTAAGAGTGGAAGTTAAATAGGCTAAAGAAAGAGAAGAGCTCTCTGTGCAGAGGGGTCATGGAGAAAATGTGTTGCCGCTTCCGTGGTGAAATGCAGATTTTGTAGATAAGCTTGAGGAGACAGTGTCTGATTTACATAGGGCACGAAAGAGTGGTCAGAAGAGGTGTGTCTGCATAGTGCGGAAGAAGCTGACCTCCCCACCCTAGTCTTTTCTTATGCAGCTGGGTTCTCTCCCTGGCCTGAGCCATGTTACCTTGTTCTTTAATGTACACGTGGTGACAAAGAAAAGGGAAGGTGGAGACTCCATGTTGAACATACCTGGCTTCCAGGTAGCCCTTTTCCATTGGCACAGCTGCCAGCATTCACCCGTGCAAGTTGCCAGCTTGCTTATCTATGTCTGCAGCTTGATTTTTCAGACTGCTCTTTGTTAGAAAAGAGATGATTGGGGGCTGCTTTTTGTTAAAAGGGAAATTCCACGAGGACCCTGGTGCCCTTTCTACGTGCCTAAATAATTTCTTTCTAGCTCCTGTATCACTCAGAGCTCCCGTGGAGAGGGGCAAAACAGAGCCACTGTGCACTCACCACCAGGAGGGATGCCCCTTCCATGCCCTCTGCCCTGGAGGGAAGGGATGCTGATGCAGCACAGCTTTCAGAGTCAGACCACCCAAAAAAGCAGTGGAAATCAGCCAATAAGTTTCACTCGCGTCCCTGTGACGAGACCACCAAACAGGCTTTCTGTGAGCAATAAAGCTGTTTATTTCACCAGGGTGCAGGTGGGCTGAGTCCGAAAAGAGAGTCAGCGAAGGGAGATAAAGGTGGGGCCGTTTTATAGGATTTGGGTAGATGAAGGAAAATTACAGACAAAGGGGATTTGTTCTCTGGCGGGCAGAGTGGGGGTCACAAGGTGCTCAGTAGGGGAGATTTTGAGCCAGGATGAGCCAGGAGAAGGAATTTCACAAGACAATGTCATCAGTTAAGGCAGGAACAGGCCATTTTCACTTCTTTTGTGGTGGGATGTCATCAGTTAAGGCAGGAACTGGCCATCTGGATGTGTACGTGCAGGTCACAGGGGATATGATGGCTTAGCTTGGGCTCAGAGGCCTGACATTCCTGTCTTCTTATATTAATAAGAAAAATAAAACAAAATGGTGGTGAAGTGTTGGGACAGTGAAAATTTTGGGGGGTGGTATGGAGAGATAATGGGCGATGTTTCTCAGGGCTGCTTCAAGCGGAATTGGGGCGGCGTGGGAACTTAGAGTGGGAGAGATTAAGCTGAAGGAAGATTTTGTGACAAGAGGTGATATTGTGGGGTTGTTAGAAGAAACATTTGTCGTGTAGAATTATTGATGATGGCCTGGATATGGTTTTGTATGAATTGAAAAACTAAATGGAATAAGAGAAGGAGAAAAACAGGTATTAAAGGTCTAAGAATTGGGAGGACCTAGGACATCTGATTAGAGAGTGCCTAAGGAGATTCAGCATAGTCCCGCCAGCAAAGATTATTTACTTCAAGAGTTAAGAGTGGCAGTTTGGGATAGCACCAGGAGATATCAGCTGTGATGGCTTGGAGAAAGAGTGTAAACCGGCAGTGTAAACAAGAGCAGGGCATGTATGAGTAGTTGAGAACGGTGAATAGGAGTATGACTAGACCGAAGATAGTAAGGATGACAGGATTTTTGGGGCACAGTCTAAGTTGGTCTGGTGTCTAGAATGAGACTGGGGCCTAATAAAAAGGAGCGTCTATGCAGGAGCTTAAATGGGCTGTACCTTGTAGCATTCTGAGGACAGGTCTGACTTCTGAGAAGGGAAAGTGGTAAAAGTATTGTCCAGTTCTTTTTAAGTTGGTGGCTGTGCTTGGTGAGGTACGGTTTTAAAAGACTGTTAGTCTGTTCTACTTTTCCTGAAGACTGAGGGCTGTAAGGGATATAAAGGTTTCACTGAATACTAAGAGCCTGAAAAAATGCTTGGCTGATTTGACTAATAAAGGCTGGTCTGTTATCAGACTGTATAGAGGTGGGAAGGCTAAACTGAGGAATTCTGTCTGACAGAAGGGAAGAAATGACTGCGGTGGCCATTTCAGACCTTGTAGGAAAGGCCTCTGCCTATCCAGTGAAAGTGTCTACCCAGACTAAGATGTATTTTAGTTTTCTGACTTGGGGCATGTTGAGTAAAGCCAATTTGCCAGTCCTGGGTGGGGGCAAATCCTTGACCTTGATGTGTAGGGAAGGGAGGGGGCCAGAATAATCCCTGAGGAGTAGTAGAATAGCAGATGGAACACTGAGAAGTTATTTCCTTGAGGATAGATTTCCACGATGGAAAGGAAATGAGAGGTTCTAAGAGGCGGGCTAGTGGCTTGTACTATATACAGCATAGCCTGCCTTTGCTGGTGTGTGGCAATTAGGCCTGGTGGAACTGCCATCAATAAGTCAAGCGTGATCAGGGTGAGGAACAGGAAAGAAGGAAATATGGGGAAATGGGGTGAATGTCAGGTGGATCAGAGAGATACAGTCATGGGGGTCAGGTGTGGTATCAGGAATAATGTGGGAGGCCAGATTGAAGTCCGGGCCAGGAACAATGGTAATTGTGGGACTTAACAAAGAGTGAGTACAGCTGAAGGAGCCGGGGAGCAGAAAGTATATGCGTCAGGTATGAGGAAGAAAATAGATTTTGGAAGTTATGGGAAATGTAGAGAGTGAGTTGAGCATAGTTTGTGATTTTGAGGGCCTCTAAAAGTATTAGGGCAGCAGCAGCTGCTGCACGGAGACATGATGGCTAGGCTAAAACAGTAAGGTCAAGTTGTTTGGACAGAAAGGCTACAGGGTGCGGTCCTGGCTCTTGTGTGAGAATTCTGACCACACTAACCATGCCTAGGAAGGAAAGGAGTTGTTGTTTTGTAAGGGATTGAAGTTTGGGAGATTAATTGGACACGATCAGCAGGGAGAGCACGTGTGTTTTTATGAGAATTATACTGAGATAGGTAACAGATGAGGATGAAATTTGGGCTTGACTGAAGTAATGGGGGCTCTCTGTGAAGCCTTGCAGCAGTACAGCCCAGGTAATTTGCTGAGCCTAATGGGTGTCAGGGTCAGTCTAAGTGAAAGCAAAGAGAGGCTGGGATGAAGGGTGCAAAGGAGTAGTAAAGAAAGCATGTTTGAGATGCAGAACAGAATAATGGGTTGTAGAGGGAGGTATTGAGGATAGGAGAGTATATGGGTTTGGCACCATGGGGTGGATAGGCAAAACAATTTGGTTGATAAGGCGCAGATTGTGAACTAACCTGTAAGCCTTGTCTGGTTTTAGGACAAGTAAAATGGGGGAATGGTAAGAAGAGTTTATAGGCTTTAAAAGGCCATGCTGTAACAGGCGAGTGATAACAGGTTTTAATCCTTTCAAAGCATGCTGTGGGATGGGATATTGGCATTGGGCGGGGTAAGAGTGATTAGGTTTTAATGGGATGGTAAGGGGTGCATGATCAGTCGCTAAGGAGGGAGTAGAGGTGTTTTATACTTGTGGGTTAAGGTGGGGAGATACAAGGGGAGGACGTGAAGGAGGCTTTGAACTGGGGGAAAAGGCGGCAATGAGGTGTGGCTATAGCCCAGGAATAGTCAGGAAAGCAGATAATTTAGTTAAAGTGTCTCAGCCTAATAAGGGAACTGGGCAGGTGGGGATAACTAAAAAGAAGTGCTTAAAAGAGTATTGTCTAGGTTGGCACCAGAGTTGGGGAGTTTTAAGAGGTTTAGAAGCCTGGCCGTCAATACGCACAACAGTTATGGAGGCAAGGGAAACAGGCCCTTGAAAAGAAGGTAATGTGGAGTGGGGAGACTCCGTATTGATTAAGAAGGGGACGGACTTACCCTCCACTGTGAGAGTTACCTAAAGCTTGGCGTCCATGATGGTCTACGGGGCTTCTGAGGTGATCAGGCAGCGTCAGTCTTCAGCCACTAAGCCAGGAAGATCTGGGAAGGAGTCAGTCAGAGAGCCTTGGGCCACAGTTCCAGGGGCTCTGGGAGTGGCTGCCAGGTGAGTTGAACAGTCTGATTTCCATCCGACTTCCAGTGGGGTCCTGCACAGATGGGACACGGCTTAGGAGGAATCCTCGGCTGCAGGCATTCCTTGGCCTGGTGGCCAGATTTCTGGCATTTGTAGCAAGCTCCTGGGGGAGGCAGTTCTGGAGGAAGGCCTGGCCACTGCGGTTTAGGCATTTGGAAGTTCTTGTGTGCTGGAGATGTGGCTGGGGTTTGTCTCACAGTGGAGGCAAGGAATTGCAACTTTTTTCTATTATTGTACACCTTGAAGGTGAGGTTAATTAAATCCTGTTGTGGGGTTTGAGGGCCAGAATTTAATTTTTGGAGTTTTACTTAATGTCGGGAGCAGATTGGGTAATAAAATGTATATTGAGAATAAGGCAGCCTTTTGACCTTTTAGGGTCTAGGGCTGTAAAGCGTCTCAGGGTTGCTGCCAAACGAGCCATGAACTGGGCTGGGTTTTTCATATTTGATGAAAGAGCCTAAATGCTTACTGATTTGGGAGAGGTCTGATAAAGAAAAAGGAGCATTAACCTTGACTATGCCTTTAGCTTCAGCCACTTTTTTAAGAGGAAATTGCTGGGCAGGCAGGGGAGGGCTACTCACGGAATGAAACTGTAAACTGGACCAGGTGTGAGGAGGGGAGGTGATAAAAAGATTATAGGGTGGAGGAGCAGAGGCTGAGGAAGAATTGGGACCTAGCTCGGCCTGGCGAGGAGCAGCCTGGGGAGGAGGGGAGAGGTCAGATGGGTCTATAGAAAACGAAGATTAGAAAGACTCAGCGACACTTGGGGTTGGGACTGAGGGGACAGGTGGGAGGGAAAGAAGATTTGGGACGAGTTGCACTGGGCACAGGTTAGGGAGGGACTGATGTGTAAAAGAATGCCTGGACGTCAGGCACCTCAGACCATTTGCCTATTTTTCGACAAAAATTATTTAGGTCTTGTAGGATGGAGAAATTGAAAGTGCCGTTTTCTGGCTATTTAGAACTACTGTCGAGTTTGTATTGGGGTTAAACGGCATTGTAGAAGAAAATAAGGCATTTAGGTTTTAGGTTAGGCGAGAGTTGAAGAGGTTTTATGTTCTTAAGAACACAGGCTAAGGGAGAAGAAGGAGGAATGGAGGGTGAAAGTTTGCCTATAGTGAAGGAGGCAAGTTTAAAGAAAAGGGAGAGTAGAGACATGGAGGGAAGCGGTTCGGAGGCTCTTACCTTCCAGAAAAGTGGGAAAGGGGTCAGGGCACAGAGATACGAGGTCAGGGCATGGAAATAAGGGATCAAGGCGCAGAGATATAAGAGGTTGGGGTGCGGAAATAAGGGATCGGGGCACAGAGATATAAGAGGTCGGAGCGCGGAAATAAGGGATGGGGCACAGAGGTAAGAGGTCAGGGCACGGAAATAAGGGATTGGGGATTTTTGTCCCCTAGAAAAGCAGGACTTGCCACTAAGGGTGAAGGAGAAGGGGTTGAGGGGTTCTTGCCCCTCCTCCAGAAAAGCGGAGAAGGGGTAGAGACATGGAGAGAAGGGGTTGGGGTACTTGCCCCTCCCCTAGAAAAGCAGGACTTGCTGCTAAGGGTGAAGGACCAAGGCAGGCGTCCTTGCGTGGTCTGACACCTCTGAAACATGGGTGAATAATCAGAGAGGCATCCCTGCCATGATTAAACACCAAGAGAAGCCTGCCTTCCCAGTCCGGGACCGGTGCCGGAGTTTTGGGTCCACAGATAAAATGTGTCCCCTTTGTCTCTACCAGAAAATGAAAGGAATTGAAATTAAGAGAAGGGAGAGATTGAAGTGTGGTGACAAGATTGAAAGGAGAAATAGGTTGAGGGATAGTGAGGGTGGTTGGAGAAGAGAGTAAAAAGAGACCGCTTACCCAATTTAAAATTGGTGAGATGTTCCTTGGGCTGGGCGGTCTGAGGACCTGAGGTCATAGGTGGACCTTTCTAACGGAGCAAAGAGCAGGAGGACAGGGGATTGATCTCCTAAGGGAGGTCCCCCGATCTGAGTCACGGCACCAAATTTCACTCGCATCCATGTGAAGAGACCACCAAACAGGCTTTCTGTGAGCAATAAAGCTGTTTATTTCACCTGGGTGCAGGTGGGCTGAGTCCAAAAAGAGAGTCATCGAAGGGAGATAAGGGTGGGGGCCGTTTTATAGGATTTCGATAGATAAAGGAAAATTACAGTCAAAGGGGGGTTGTTCTCTGGTGGGCAGAGTGGGGGTCACAAGGTGCTCAGTAGGGGAGCTTTTGAGCCAGGATGAGCCAGGAGAAGGAATTTCACAAAACAATGCCATCAGTTAAGGCAGGAACAGGCCATTTTCACTTATTTTGTGGTGGGATTTCATCAGTTAAGGCAGGAACTGGCCATCTGGATGTGTATGTGCAGGTCACAGGGGATATGATGGCTTAGCTTAGGCTCAGAGGCCTGACAATACCAGAGAGTGGTTTTTCAGGAAGAACTTGCAGTGCCCAGGGTGGAAGCCAGCCAGAGGCACATGGAACATGCCTAGGATTTTCCTTGGGGTGGGGAATGCCGGAAGGAGACAGAGAAACACCCAGGCAGCCGCATAAAAGGGGCTTATTTTCTGTATGTAATACTCTGATTCCGTGGTGCAGCTCAAGGGTTCCAGGCTGAAGACCGTTCAGTATCCTCAGCACATGATGCTCTATGCTCCAGGGCTTGCCACAGTGCTGCATTTCCTCAGCCAAAGGCCTCCTACCTGACCTAGCCTAGAAACAATGTCAGTCCCTTTGGGAGTGGAACAAACTCAAGGCTGCTTCTCACTCAGGGCTGCAGGTGGTCAGTGAGCACTCATAAGAACTGGGAGCTGAGTGAGGAGAAGGAGCACTAAGGGGTGGGGGCAGGACCCCAGGTGGGAAGAATTGTGGGGGAAGCCACACAGGTCCGCATGCTTCCAGTTCAGTAAGAACAGCCAGGACACTCCTCTCCACCCACTCAGCTCAGCGCCCATCTCTGCCTAAACTACTGCATCAGCTGCCTCCTTCTTATCCACACCCAGGCTGGCCCCAAGAGGGATTTTCTGAAATGCCAGTCACCACCTACATTCACCGACTTGCTCCAGTCATTGTAGGCACAAACACAAGTAGGCATCACACAAGATGTGAGCCCCACCCTCAAGGGGCTCACATCTAAGGCAGATGCACCCCAAGTCAATAATCACATTCAGAGAGATAAATGGGGAGTACACTGGGGCTGTGGATTTTCCCAGGCTAGGAGTCCGGGCTTCCGAGGAAACAGCGCTCAGAGAGCTGAAGGTGAGGGAGGGTGTGCCCCTCTAGGAACTGCATGGAGTTCAGTTGAGCAGCCAGGAAGCACAGGAGAATTCTGACCCAAACCCTGGGGGGCATGGAGAGGGAAGAGCCTCTTTGGGAGAAGCTGCCAAGGAAGAAGGTGCCTGCAGGACAACCTAGTCACCATGACAGTTAGTGGACAGTCAGCCGATGGAAAGCTTGAGAACAGAGAGGTGTGGTTTACCTGGGCCCTGCAGCATGGAGAAGGAGGGGCAATGGGAAGCTGGACGGGGCAGGGCAAACAGAGCCCCATGAGGGCAGGAAGATGAGAGAGTTGAGCTTTGCACAGGAACTCATATGTAAGTGTGGTCGAAAGACAAGGCTGTGAAGCTGGTGGGATTTGCTGGCTCTGAGATTCCAAGCAAGACTCTGGTTTCCAGAATCTTCAGTGAGGGAAAGCCTATGGGAGATAGGAGCTACAGATCTATAAGTAGGGGCCTGACCCTCCATTTACTGTGAACTGTAGATGGAGTAAACTGGACTCAGGGCATGTAATCCTAACAGCAATTTTCTTAATCAACTGACTTAAGCAACTTGTTCAATGGATATAATCCTTCCCTTGTCTTCTGGTTACAATTAAGCCATAGAAATCCCTGCTATCACTTTTAGTCTGAAAACACAGTCTCAATTTGGATATTGTAATGTCCAAGGCCATAGATTATGCAACACTTCAATCTTCGTGCAAACGTAAGACTTCTCCTCCCTGCAGTTCCCACCCCCAGCTAGGGCTGCTGCAGGGCCTGCCTACCTTGGGAAAAGGGAATGTATCCAGCTTGTCGTGTTTCTCACTCTTTTCCTCCCCACTGGAGAACTGCTAAGTCTGACCCCTGGGAGCAGCCTTTGAGGAGGGAGGAGGAGTTGTAGGGAGCAGGAAAGTTCTGCCTTTAGTAGGATGGTCTTATGAAGGCTCTGGCTCATGGGCCTGGATCAAGCATAAGGCATCTTCCCTGTGGATGCCCTGGTAGAGTATGAAGGATTCCCCCAGCCTGGGAACCTTCCCTGTGCACTCTTCACTAAGCACTGCATCCCTAAGCTGTGGGCCACTTCAGTTCTTCCACAGCCTCCACACTTCCAGCAGTTCACTTCCAGATCCTGTCAGCTGAGGACCCAATCCCCCTAGGGAGCATATGGAACAGGATGGAAGATCTCAACACTGTCTTTTTCATGTACGTGGCCCACATCTAGTTCACATAAACACATGCCAAAGAAACACTCCCACAATCTTTGCCCAACCCCTAGGGGGCAGGCCAATCCCAAACCAACGACTCCCAAGTACCTCCACCTGCATACTCCACCAGGACATCCACAGAGAAGAGTCAGCCTTATGCTGTCCAGGCGCGGGAGCCAGAGCCTTCTTAGGAACGTCCTACTCGAGTCTGAACATTCCTGCTCCCTACAACTCCTCCTCCCTTCTCGAACCGCAGCTCCTGGACGCCAGACTTAACAGTTCTCAAGTGGGAAGGAAGTGAGTGAGAAGCAGTGAGGAAGCCAGAGGCTCTTGCCCTTTATGTATTTTTGGCTTCAGTCTGACCCTGGTCCACGGTGCCCCAACTGAGGGGCATGCCTCCCAGCTCTCCACGTTTCCCTGCCAACGCTCCTGGACCCGAAACTACACTTGGGGCAAGGGGCAAGCTCAAGGCTGCTTGCCCCACACCCCTTCCCCCATCATTAGGAAAATGCAACAAAGATTTGTCTAAATAAATGTTTACAAAATCTTTTTGTATCCCCCTTATAGAGTCTTTGGAATTGCAAATTCAGTTCTTAGTATTTCCTTTACAAATCTGCTCTTTATTTTGTAATTTGTATGTATATTATGTCTTTTTTTCTATACATTTTATTGTGGTTAAATATATATAATGTATAACTTACCATTTTTCAGTATAGAGTTCAGTAATATGAAGTACACTCACTGTGTTGAGCAATCATTACCACCATCTATCTCCATAACTCTTTTCATCTTCTCAGATTGAAACTTTGTACCCATTAAACAATAACTCCTAAGCCCTCCTCCTCCAATCCCTGGCAGCCACTATTCTACCTTCTGTGTCTATGATTTTGATGACTCTAGGCTCCCTATGTGAATGGAACCATACAGCATTTGGGACAAGCACAAATGCTATATGGTTCCATTCGTATAGGGTAGATCAGCTCTCAAAAAAGGGCATTCTTGAATGGCAGCCAAGAACGTTGTTTCTGTTGCTTAAGTCACCCAGTTTGTGGTCCTTATTATGACAGCCCTAGCTATAGGCTCTAAGGAAAAAAGGCAGCAAGACTGGGCATCAATGATCAAGGACTGTTGCTTATGAGAGATGAGGGTTTCAGTGTGAACTTTTAATCTAGTAAACTCTCTATTTCTTTTCTTATGTATTTGTTTCTTGCCACTCAAAAATTCTCTTTCATTCAGCATAATGTCAAGGTTCATCTCTGTTGTAGTATGTGTCGGCACTGAATTCCTTATTAAGGCTGAATGATATTCCATTAAATGTATTGACTACATTTTGTTTATCCCTTCATTTGTTGATGGACATTTGGGTTGTTTGCATCTTTTGGCCCTTAAGAATAATGCTGCTATGAACATGGGTGTACAAATATTTCTTTGAGTCTCTGTTTTCAATTCTCTTGGATATATGCCCAGAAGTGAAATTGCTAGGTCATAGTAACTCTATTTTTAATCTTTTGAGGAACTACCATACTGTTTTCCATGCAGGCTGCACCATCCTATATTTCTACCCATGATGCACAAGGTTTCCACTGTCTCCACATCCTCGTCAACACTTGTTATTTTCTGTTTTATTGATGATAGTCATCCAAATGGGTACAAAGTGATATTGTATCACAATGATAAATGATTAGTGATGTTGAACATCTTTTCATATGCATTTTGGCCACCTGTATAACTTCTTTGGAGAATTGTCTATTCAACTCCTTTGCTTATTTTTGAGTAGGGTTGTTAGTTTCATTTGTGTTGATTTATTGGAATTCTTCATATATTATAGGTACTAATCCCTTATCAGATGTATGATTTGTAAATATTTTCTCCCATTCCATGGGTTGCCTTTTCACTCTGTTGATAGTGTCCTTTGATGCTCAGAAGTTTTCAATTTTGATGAAGTTCAGTTTATTTATTTTTCCTTTATTGCCTGTGATTTTGGCATCATCACCAAGAAATTATTGCCAAGCCCAATGGCATGAAGATTTTACCCTATGTTTTCTTCTAAGAGCTTTATTTTCTTAGCTCTTGCATTTAAGTCTTCAATCCATCTTGAGTTAATTTTCATATATGGTACAATGTAAGGGTCCAACTTCTTTCTTTTGCATAGGGATATTCCATTTTCTCAGCATCATTTGTTGAAAATGCTGTCATTTTCCCATGGAGTGGTCTTCACACTCTTGTCAAGAATCATTTGACTGTATCTGTGAGACTTTATTTCTGGGCTCTCTGTTCTATTCCATTGGTTTATATGATTGTCTTTATGCCAGTACCACACTGCTTTCATTACTGTAGCTTTGTAGTGAGTTTTGAAATCAGGATGCATGAAACCTCCAACTTTGTTCTTCTTATGTGTATTATGTCTTGGTGCCTCAGTGGCAACTTCCATTTATTGGCCTGTTATATTTCTATACTTTTTTATGCATGGCTGAAACCATTCCCCTTTCCCATAAAGCTTTCTCAGTCTCTCCAACAAAGGACTTCATTGATCCTTTCTCTGGGCTATCCAGCTAAAAGGAAGAAAGGGTTGGACAAACGTGACCTATTTTGTGTCAAAGGCACCTGTCTTTTGACTGTCTGTATTCCCCACAAGGCATGAACAACTAAAGACATGTGTGCTCCCTGCACAGGGTCAGGGATAGGACAGGCCTCACTTCATGTAGGACTGACAGCATGAGGACATCCTTCATTCTCGGAAGTTCTCTGAGAGAATATTCTGGATAATTGAGGCCTCAGCTTTGAATGCCAACACCTGCCTAAAATGTTTGACCATTTTGCATGAAACTCTTCCTGCCTGGGTTTCAAACTCCGTGCCTTCTAAATAGAAAACTCATAATGACCACAGTCATCTTTCCTTGATGACTCTGGGTCATCCGTATTTGTGTGAATCTTGGCTGCTACTCAAGAATGCCCTTTGTTGAGAGTTGATCTACCCAGTTTTATAGGTCTGTTTGCCCCAACTTAGTCATCTTTTACATTGTCTTTCCAGGTCTTTCCAGGTTTAATGACCTCTCATTCACCATCAACCCATCAGCTGCCATTCTCCTTGCTGTCCCTGTGTAGCTTTGCCCCCCTCTTCTAATTTGTTGTGAGTTGGGATATGAATAACAAGACTCTGGCTAAAACAAAAATAAACAGGCTCTGAGTGGGGTCACAAGGCTCACTGATAAGTCAAAGATTTAGGTTTTGTGCATGAGTTTTAGAATGTCTATTCTGACTGTTTCAAAGCCTTTTTTGCTCCCTTCCTCATGCTCTGTTTGTTTCTGGGCTGCTAATGTGCCTGGTTAGCTTACAGATAAGTCTTAGATGCATTCGAGGAGAGGCTACTATAAACCCAAACCTGCTAGTTTTGGATTAGGTAAGTGTGCAGGGGTTGGGGGTCAGCCTCAGGTATCTGTGAGGTGGATGGGAAGACAGAGCATGCAGGTAGCAGAACACTGTCCTAGTCCATCCCTACTGCTACAGCAAAACACCTAAGACCAGGTAATTTATAAAGCACAGGAATTTGTTTCTCACAATTCCGGAGGCTGGAAGTCCAAGATCAAAGCCCCAGCAGGTTCGGTGTCTGGTGAGGGCCCAGTCTATGCCTCCAAGATGGCACCCTGTGGCTGTGTCCTCACATGGCAGAAGGTAAAAAGGCAAAAGGGCCTGGCTAGTTCCCTTAGCCCTTTTATAAGGTACTGATCCCACCCATGAGGGAGAAGCCCTCACGGGCTAATCACTCCTAAAGGCCCTACCTCTTAGTACTGTTGCACTGGGGATGCAGTTTCAACACGAATTTTGGAAGCAACACAAGCATCCAAACTACAGCAAACCCCAAGGGCTGGGTGAGGGGGTTCCTTGTGGGGAGCATAGAAAGAAGTACAAGACTCAGCTGTCTTCTCCCTGTGACATTCCTCTTCCCTTCTCTGGAAGAGTCATCCGGATCCAGAACCCTCACTATGGTGCGCTCAGGGGCCTAAGCTCAGACCACTCCTTCCCTGCTCCCTGATTAACACCCAGAGATCTGCCAGCCTCATTTCCCACTGCCCCTGTATCCAGCTCACTCCCAGGGACCACCGGGCACCTGGTCCTTCACATTTTCCTGATGTTTCTAATGCTACCCCTCCTGCATCCCTGTTCGTCTGATAAACTTGCCTTTAAATGTGTATGTGAAGGACTCCTCCTCTGGTATCTAATCCTAACAAGTGCTAGATCCCATGGAGCCCTGATCCAGCTGGGGACTACACTGACCTCTCTCCCAGATCAATATCCCTCTCCTCAGGGCTCAGCCTGGCCAGTGCCTGATGTTCTGGGATAGGAGAACTGGGGAGAGAAGGCCTAGGACCCTGCCTCTCACTTTTCTTTCCACCAAAAGGGGAAAAAAGAGGATCTGGTCCTCACACCCAGCCTTGGGATCCTTATAGGATGCTGGGGATGGGGTGAGGGACAGGGCCAGTGAGACCTGGGGATGGGGTGCAGGACAGGGCCAGTGAGATCTGTTTTCCTGCTGCTCCAGTCTGGGCCCTACAGCAGATGCATGCAGAGTAATATTTATGAGACTGAAATATTCCAAATGCAGCTACTTTGGAAGGACCATGTGAGCAGATATCTATGTGCGTGGCATCTGGGCCCTTGGCTAGATGGTGGTCGATGTCGGTTTCTTTGTATTAACCCCAAGAACATTCAGTAGCTCAGGGTTTGCAGAGGTTCTCAGGAGCACATCTTAGCCTCATTGGTGTTGTGAGGCAGGCAGGGCACAGGTCACACTGATGAGGACACCCAGGCCCAGAGACATTTAGCAACCTGCCCAAGGGCATCTGTAGTTCAGTGAGAGGTGGAGCTGGGACTGAAATCTAGGCTGCCTGAGGCCCAGAGATGGTCTTCCCTGGACCCAGGGAGCACTGTATCTTTTTCAGGGAAGGCCTCCTGACCACAACCATTTCATCTGTCACAGTACAGAATAGGAAGTATGGGTCAGGCATCAGAAGATGTGAATTCTGGCTCTGCCTTTTCAGAGATGGCCCTGCCTAGTTCCTTGGAATAAACGATGGTGTCTTCCCCGGCCTCAGTTTCCTACGCTGTATAAGAAGAGAAAGCAGCATCTCGGTAGGTTGGAGTGGGAGTACATGAGGTGATGGCCACTTTGCTAGGGTCACAGTAGACTCCTCACCTCCTTCCCCTTGTCTTCCTCCCACTAGGTAAAAGACAATTGCATTGAACTCTTCAGAAAATTGCACTCCAGTCCCGGCTCCACCTTTACTTCCCTGGGCCTTGGTTTTCCCACCACACAGGAGTTTGAACACTTTGATTTCTGAAGTCCTGCCCACCTCTGGGGTTCCAATATTCTGCTCCTTTTCTCCTCTTCCTCCTCCTCCTCCTCCTCCCCCTCCTCTTTCTCCTCCTGCTCATCTGGGGTTAGGGAGATTGTGTGTATGTGTATGTATGTGTGTACACATGCATGTTTGTGTGCGCATGTAGCGGCAGCAAGGAAGGGGAAGGAAGGAGTCCTGCAGGGGTTGGTGGTAGCAGTTGGGAGAAAAGGAGGCAGGACTGTATGTCCCAGCAGGGCTCAGAGTTTTCTCACCAACTAATGGTGCTTGGGGCAGTTTAATCATTAAAGGAAAGGAATGAAGCCAGGAGCACCTCAAAGTCCAGCCTGCTGTTGACCAACACTAACAGATGAACAAGGAGCTGGCAGCAATGGGGCCTGGAGCTTCAGGGAACAAGGTCAGGACTGAGACAGCTCCACACGTAGCACTGAACTCCAGAGCTGGTCTGCACGCCTACGACATCAGCGTGGTGGTCATCTACTTTGTCTTCGTCATTGCTGTGGGGATCTGGGTAAGTGGGCCCTGAGGCTGGGGCCAGCAGGGGAGGTAGTAGTGGTCTCTCAGCTTGGGTGGGGCTGTGGAGCTGGGGCAGGGCTAGGCAGAAAAGAAGCAGATCATAGAACCATGGGGCTGAGATGGAAGGGAATCAGGCTCCTGATCTCCTCGTTTTTAGAAGGGCAGAGAGGGGTGTGGCTGGTCTGAAGTCACACAGAGAGTCAGAGGCAGACCAGGCCCCCGACTCCTGACTCCTCTCTGAGCACCTGCTGCCTTCGGCCCCAACCATCCCTGGTTGCCCTGAGCCTCACTCCTTCCTTCTTCCCACCCCAAGGCCCCTAACTCTGAGACCTCTTGACCCCTGGCCCTACCTCAGTCCTGCATTCGTTAGCATCTTGGCTAAGGTGATTTCTAAATGAGTAGGGGCTCATGTGCTCTCAGGGAAGTGTGCCAGGCTAATTCCAAGGTTCCTCTGTTCTCCATTGTTCCCAGGAGCCTCGGTGCTAGAGGCAGGGGCCAGGCTTTGGGGTCAGGGAAACCTGAGTTCAGGTCCCAGCTGCAACAATGAGAACTTCATGTCCCTGGGAACAAATGAGGCCTATCAGCTTTCTCAGGTGAACAGTGAGAGTAAGGACTACACTGTGATCATTCAGCAACAAGACACACTGCAGCACCTGGCACAGTGCCTGGTGCCTGATCAACAGGCAATAAATGGCTGCTATTATCACCACGGCATTCTACAGAAGTGTGAGCACCTTTAGACTCTGCTGTGATTCAAGTCCCAGATGGTCACTTCCTAGGCTGTGGCCAGGTCAGAAACCCTCTCTAGGCCTCAGTTTCCTCATCTATAAAGGGGGGTGAACAGTCCCTGCCTTCTAGTGCTGGTGTGAGGAAGAACTGGGCTAACAGATGATCGCTGGCTCCTGGAGGTGGCCAGCCGAGAAAAGCACCAACTCCTCTGTGACTTTGGACAAATGGCTTCCAATGTTGGGCCTCCATTTTCACATCTGTAAAATGGATCTGTTTTGCTCATATGGCCTCCAAGAGGATCAGAGCTGACAAGGGAAATACAAGCAAAAGCTTAACAAGCACAAGGCCCCACACACATTTATCACTCCCTGGTGACTAATTATTTTCCCTTAGGGGAAGGTCAGAGAACTGTTGGCTTTTGCATCTGAATAGCTGCTTCAAGTTAATCCTTCCCTACCCACTGTTCTGCCCTCACCCTGTATCTCCAGAGAATATTCCAACAGGCTGCTAACTGACCACCTAGTGGTGTAAGACAGGGAGGTCCTGGATGGGGCTCAGTGGCGTGATCTGACTTCAACCCAGGGCAAGGGAAACTCCACAGCAGTACCCATAACTCTACTCGGGGCTCAGTATCACAGTCAAACTGCAGCCCTCTCTGTCCTCCCGCCTCCAGTGTGGGAGCCCGGCTGGGAGCAGGGAGGGGATCAGCTCAGAGAAAGGGTGAGCACTACACATCTAAGGAGGTGATACTAAATCATACTCCGAAAGCGCACTTTGGGGAGGGAAGGATAAGGGGACAAGAGTGCACAATCAATGGCTTCACACACATGACATCCGTTACCTCCTTTGCTCTTCACACCGGCCCTAGGAGATGAATGGCGAGGCTCACAGAGAAAGTGACTCTGCCAAGATACATAGCTTAGAAACCGTGGAACCAGCCTCAGGCAGCTCTCTTCTGCCTCAGTTTTCACCCTCTGTGTCCCCACAGCGCCTGCACCGAGGGGAAGGAAATCTGCGTGGAGGGGGTAGGGCAGAGGTTCAGAGAGGCTTGAGAAATCCTCATCCCATCTATTTCCTCTCCAGTCATCCATCCGTGCAAGTCGAGGGACCATTGGCGGCTATTTCCTGGCTGGGAGGTCCATGAGCTGGTGGCCAGTGAGTTGACCCTTCTCAACCACCCCTAGTGCAGAGGCTCCCAACTCTCCTCCCCCCCACTATCCAAGCCCTTGTCCCATCTTCTCACACCTGGACCAAGGCAAAGACCTCCCCACTGTGTTTCCTGACTCTGGGCCCCTTCTCTCCCACCCAAACCCACCCTGCAACCTGAGTGGCCTTGCTAGCACACACCTTGGACAAACATCCCCTGGCCCCTCCTAGGTGTGGCCCTACATCTGGCACTTGACTTGCAGTGATGAATCTAGAATGTCCCTGTCCTACAGAAGCTCAGAGCTGAGAGGGGCAGATAGATTCATAAACATCATGTGCACTGCTGAGCCAGAGGGAAGCAGGGGGCACTCACCAGAGCTTGGAAGCCCCTGACCACCCGACAGTGGAGTCAGCTAGGGTTAGGAAAGATTTTGGGGGGAAGGCGACACATAAGCTTAATATTGAAGAGCAGTTAAGTTAGGGGAATCACAGAGGTAAAATCCCCAGCAATCTCAGGGAATTGATCCCCAAACCTTTGTGAGCCACAGTTTCTCCCATCAAGCCACCCCACATTTCTAAGTTAGGGGAATCACAGAGGTAAAATCCCCAACAACCTCAGGGAATTGATCCCCAAACCTTTGTGAACCACAATTTCTCCCATCAAGCCACCTCACATTTCTATTGGTCCTCAAAATTAACTTCCTCCTCCTAGAATGGGATGGAGGGAGGAAAGCCCTGCCTCAAAAATTACCAGTAGAGTCATCAGCCCCAGTGGTAGCTAAAGCAGTATACACACCCAGGCATGCAAAACTCACACACGGCATGTGTGCATGCCCACTCCCACATGCACACTCTCACACACCCACACGCAACACTCTCACACTCACATACAAAGGCACCCACACACGTTCATACATGCCCACACTCATACATACTTGCAAACTCATGCACACAATCACACTCCTATTCTCACACTCACACCTTCTCTCATGCACTCACTCACTCATACACACCGTTACAATCACACTCACATGCACTCACACTCATTTACACACTTACACGTGCACACTCAGACTCACACATTCATGCACACTCACACCACCAGCCATCTCCACGCCTCTCCCCACCCTTCTCGTTCTCACCACCTTCCCCACTCTCTAGTGGTCACAGACTCGTTAGAGTAGCAGAAACACAGGAGGCCTCCAGGGCTCTCTGGAAGGTTTAGGTATCTGGGACAGGAAGAAGTAGGGGCAGGGAGCTCTTGTCTGTCCAGCATGACAGAATCCCCAGGGATGGCGGGGAGCTGGGCCTGGCAGCGCAGGACCAGTGGCGGGGTCACTGGTGCTACCAGCCACCTTCTCATCAGGAAGAAGGAAAAACCCTTCAAAATGGTTCTTTAAACCCTTCAAAATGGTTCTTTTCAGCTAGTGCCCCCCAAATCACAGCCTGGAAATGAAGGAAAGGAGGAGAAAGAGGCAGGACAGAGCAGGTTCCTCTGACCACTTCGGGAGAAGCCCAGGGGCCCTGCTGATTGTCTGGTCAACCCGCAGAGAGCCGAGCTCTGGCCCAACGATTAGTGTGAGGAACCCAAGGCCTCCAAACAAGAGGGAGTCCTTGGCAGGCACTCCCAGGTTCCCACTGCGCCCCAAACACACAGCAGGCACCCAGTGGGAAAGACAGGATGTGCTCCCCATCCTCTGGTGAGCCAGGCTGTGAGCTGTGCCTCCTGCACCTGAGACCTGGGTCCTGCCTGAGGCCGGAGTGAGAACCAGCTCTGGGTAGGGAAAGCTCAGTCCCACCAGCACTGCTGGAGTGTTTGTCTGGGCGTCTGCCCTGCCCTGAGTCTGTGCCCCATGAACAGTGTGTGGCTTGGGAGGCTGAGATCAGAAGGTGAAGTCGCCCATCCTGTTCCAGAGGTCTGCATGGTCCTCCTCCCCATATGGGCCTCCCCTGCTGATCTTGTTGATGTCTCCTGGGCTAGGAGCAGGAGAAGTGAGGTTAGAAACCCTGGGCTGGGTGACGGTGGAGGTGCCTCACTGCTCCAAGAACTGCCTGGGGGAGGCTTCTTCCCCTGAAGTAGGAGGCCTTGGTGTTCTCTGCTCTAACTGGATGGTCCAGCCCAGCCCTACCAGCACCCTGGGACCGCCTGAGAGAGGAAGAGTGCGTGTGTGAGTGCCTGTGTGAATTTGTTTCCATGTGTGAGTGTGTATGCATGTGTGAATGTGGGTACTGTGTGTGTGCATGAGTGTGCTTTGTGTGTGCTTTGTGAATGTATGTGCACGTGCGTGCATACCTGTGCATGTGAGGGCATATGTATGAGGACATGTGCATGCGTGTATGTGTGCGACTGTGCAAGTGCGTGAGTGCATGTGTGTGTCAGAGTGTGCATGTGTGTGTGTGTACTGTGCCTGTGTGTGCATGAGTGCATATGTGCCAGTGTGTGTGCATGTGTGTGTACTGTGCCTGTGTGAGTGCATGTGCGTGTCAGTGTGTATGTGTACTGTGCCTGTGTGTGAGTGCATGTGTGTCAGAGTGTGTGTGTACTGTGCCTGTGCATGTCAGAGTGTGCATATGTGTGAGAGTGTATGTGTACTGTGCCTGTGTGTGTGAGTGCACATGTGAGTGTGCATGTGCACGTGTCAGAGGCACTGGCACCAGGGCCTCAGCAATGTCAGGCCTGTTGCTCATTCTGTGCCTTTACACTGGTTACTGCCTTTGTCTGAATTTCTCAATGCTTTTCCTCTCCTCTCACTTTCTCTCTCACAGCACCTCCGGAAGAACAGGAAGTTGGGCGGAAGTGAGTCCCACATTGTATAGGTGAAGAAGCTGAGGCGTTGATAGAGGAAGTGATTTTATTGTGGTGACATAGGATACAAAAAGGAACACGGCTCTGCCCCCAGCTGCCCCCAGCCGCTCCCCGAGGTCTCCTCAGGCCTCCTCCCAGGCTCCAGAGCCCCTTCCTCTCCCCTTTCTCCCCTCCCTGTCACAGATCCCATCTAATAATAAGAGATAATATTGACCAAGTGCTCATTAAGTGGCAAGTACCATTTGTGTAGTGTTACTGGAGCCAGACAGCCAGGGATTGAATCCTCATTTGGTCACTTACTAGTTGAGACTTGGGCAAGTTACCTCTCTGTGCCTCAGTTCACTCATGGGTAAGATGGGGATAAAAGTAGCACTGAGGGTTGTGTCGAGGATTAAATGAGTCCCCATACTCAGAAGGCCAGCTGGTTCCTGGAGATGCTGCACAGGCGCTGACTGCCCTGATCGTGCTGACCATCATCACTGCTCTCTACTGCCTCCAAGTGGTTGGATGCCCCCCCGCCCCGCCCGAACTAACTCAGCTCAGAGGTCGACCTGGCCTGTGCTCAGTCCCTCCGCTCCTCCCTCTGCCTGGCTCGCCCTGGGGTGGTGGGAGGGCCTTTCCTTCCCTCCTGTGGGGCTTCCCTATCCCTTTCAGCTTCCTTCCTTTGGAGGCCCTCAGACCCATGGCCTCAGGGTGGAGGTCCACACTCCCCACTTTCCAGGCTTCCTTCCCACTTTCCCTTTTTTCCCACTTCACCATTTACTCACTGGGTGACCTGGAGCCAGCAAATTCATCTTTCCTTACATTAGTTCCTTCCTCTGTAACCTGGGATGACTAATACCCCTCCCTGCGGATATCTGTGGAATTAAATGTATTTATGAATGCAGTGCCTGGCATACAGTGGGTACCCAATAAATATCAGCTCCATGCCTCCTCACTACTCATGGTCCTCACTCCAGATTCATTCAGATCACTCCTGACTCCTGACCCTTGACCCAACTGTGCCTTGCAGATTGGAGCATCTCTGATGTCCAGCAATGTGGGCAGTGGCTTGTTCATCGGCCTGGCTGGGACAGGGGCTGCCGGAGGCCTTGCCGTGGGTGGCTTCGAGTGGAACGTAAGGAAGCTGGGTTGGTTTCTCCAGAATAATGAGGGTCTAACCCACCTCCGTCTCTGGCATTAGTGCTGGGAGGATCCTTAGAGATGCCTGGGAGGCTACATGGTGAATCAAGAATCCATTTCACAGAAGAGGAAATCAAGGTCTGGAGGAGACAGAGGGATCCATCCAAGGTCACACGGGAGGACTGGGGTCAGGTCCCAGGTCCCTTATTTCTCTGTTCGAGGGCCTCCCACAGCACAGCGCTGCCTCTGGGTGGGAAGCCGCCCCTCTGTCTACAACCAGGACCTGGATACCTTCTTCTTCTCCCCACTCTTCCAGGCAACCTGGCTGCTCCTGGCTCTTGGCTGGGTCTTCGTCCCTGTGTACATCGCAGCGGGTGTGGTCACAATGCCACAGTATCTGAAGAAGCGATTTGGGGGCCAGAGGATCCAGGTGTACATGTCTGTCCTGTCTCTCATCCTCTACATCTTCACCAAGATCTCGGTAGGTGTCACTGCCATGTGGTCATTGTGTCTGGAAATGCTAATTAGGGAACTGCTGAGTGCATCACCCTGTGCATGTTGCTGAGGGAAAGCTGACAATCACAGCTGGAAAAAAGGAAGGCGGGACCTATAAACCTTTAACGCATGTTCTGCCTCAGCACTGGGGTACTCAGAGATGAATGATAAATGGTTTTGGAGTGAATGACAGCACCTACACTCAAATAAATCACAATCCAGAGTTCATTCACTTATTTTTTCATGAATGGATTCTTCGTTCAACTGTGCATCAGTTGCCTAGTTTTTGGAGTTAGAAAGGTCTTTAATCTTCCTCTACTGATCTAAAATCAGGAAACAAACCTAGACAGGTCAAATGACCTGCCCAAGCCCACACAGAGGGCTAGCTCTAGAACTGAAGCTGAAGTATGGGTTCCATGACCCAGTCCAGGCTCCTTCCACTCTGTTATGTTTTAGACCCCGTAACAGGTTCACAAAACAATCATGGAATGGTATCTACAAGCATACACTAAAGGGAAATGAATCACTCCATTGCCAGGTCTAGGGCTGAAAAACACTTTAAGTCCCTTGTTCCACCAATGCTTGAGAATCACCCTAAGTCAGCTTAGGCTCAGGCTATAAGCCCATGTCTGCTAATAAACCCAAGTATGTAGATGACCCAGACCCATGCCTATCTGCACCAGGGCTCCTGCCGCATTGGGTCAGCCATGGGCCACCTGGCAGCCAAGCAGGCTTTGCTCTGCCAGGGAGCAGCCAGCAACTCTGATTCTTCCTCTCTTCTCCTAAATGAGCTCTTCTTCTCCAGCCCAGCGCCTTCCTTCACTTCCTCAGCCTTCCACTTCATTCCTCATCACTCTCTTCATGTCTAGCAGACCAGCTATGCAATTAAATTTATCTCAGTTTGGAGGCTTTATACAGTACTTCTCTGCTTTAAAGTCTCCATGGCACCTCAGTGTCTGCAAGATAAAACCCACACTCCTTAGCATAGCACTTAAGCTCATTTTCATCGTGTGATGAGGGCTGAAAGTGCCCACCTGTTGCTGGGCAGGCAGGTGATGTGTCCATACAACCCTACTGAGGGCCTCGGGTGGCCTGGCCTCTTGGGTCCTGGCTCTCTGCAGACTGACATCTTCTCTGGAGCCCTCTTCATCCAGATGGCATTGGGCTGGAACCTGTACCTCTCCACAGGGATCCTGCTGGTGGTGACTGCCGTCTACACCATTGCAGGTAGGCAGAGAGAAGAGGGCAAGAGGGAAGCTTCTGACTGGCAGAGACCCAGAGAGAAAGACTGAAGGAGAGACAACCAGAGAGACAGAGTGACAGAAAGCTGATGCTGACGGAGAGAAGGAGAAACAGGAGAGGCAGAGACAAAGAGAGCCCGAGACAGAGACGCAGAAGAGAAGAACACAGGGGAACAGAATAAGAGACACAGGGACAGAGACCAGGGGGATAAAATGGGCAGAAATGGGAGGAGGAACAGGTCAAGCAGGGACAGGGAAGGAGAGACAGTAAGAAATACCGCAAAAGACGAACTGCCCAGGGAGCAGGTTAGAGAGAGGACTATGACCAAAGCCAGAGTCACCGCAGGCTGCCCCAGGCAGAGACCACAACCACCTCCTCCACCAGCTCCTTGCACAGGGCTGGGCACCCTGGGAGGCCAGCACAGGACAGCCTTACTGATGGTTAAGTTGGGGTCCAGAGACGGGGGGGCATTTAGATGGGCATTGGGAGGAGAAAGCAGGGAGTACTCCTGGCAGAACTACAAGACAAGGAATGGACTTGGGATATTAAACAATAACACAAAGCTGTGGTGCAATGGCCACAGTCAGCTGTTGTCAAGACAGAAAGAAGGGACCCCGGCACCTTTGACTGTGACCAGCTGGCATCCTGCCGGGGAGGGAGAGGGGAGCACTAGGTGTGGAGAAAGGCAGGTGGCCAGAGTTCCCCTGCTAAGAGGGCTCTGTGTCTTCTCTGGTCTCCCCAGTGTGGCCATGCACAGGGCAGGCAGCCAGAGAGGACCCCAAACTGGTGCTAACTGATGAGCTCTCTCCTTGGGTCCCCAGGGGGCCTCACGGCCGTGATCTACACAGACGCTCTGCAGACGGTGATCATGGTAGGGGGAGCCCTGGTCCTCATGTTTCTGGGTAAGGAAGAGACCTAAATATACCCCACCCTCATTCTTAAATTCCTCTCTGTCCTGTCTCTGTCACCTCCACAGTCCGACTGAAACCTTCAGTGCATAGAGCCATGTAAGCCATGTCCCCTCTCCAGGCTGGGGCTCCCAAAGAATGGGGTTCTTGCTACTTCAAACCAAGGGTCTTGAGCCCAAGCCCCATCTTCCTCCTTCATCCCCAATCCCCATGCCAGTTCCAACCTGAGGGCCTACATGAGGCTGGGGCTGGGCTTGCTGAGTGACAGGCTCAGTGGGGTCTCAGGGCTGCTTCACTCACTGTCTCCTCACAGGCTTTCAGGACGTAGGTTGGTACCCAGGCCTGGAGCAGCGGTACAGGCAGGCCATCCCTAATGTCACAGTCCCCAACACCACCTGTCACCTGCCACGGCCCGATGCCTTCCACATGCTTCGGGACCCTGTGAGCGGGGACATCCCTTGGCCAGGTCTCATTTTCGGGCTCACAGTGCTGGCCACCTGGTGTTGGTGCACAGACCAGGTAATCCCCCAGCCAGGCTTAGCCTAGCCTGTCAGGAAGTGGGGTGGCTTCCTGCAGAAAAACCCAGTGCCTGCATGCATAGAGGGTTGGACCTCATTCTGGGACTGTGACTGGACTGGAGTAGGGGCACGGTCATGCCCAGTGTCAGGGCTCACCTGTGGCTTAGTGAGCCTCTCCTCTACCTGCACTGCACTCCTCATTTGCTGCCCTTTCAGGTCATTGTGCAGCGGTCTCTCTCGGCCAAGAGTCTGTCTCATGCCAAGGGAGGCTCCGTGCTGGGGGGCTACCTGAAGATCCTCCCCATGTTCTTCATCGTCATGCCTGGCATGATCAGCCGGGCCCTGTTCCCAGGTAAGAGTGAGCCTTGCTCTCTGGGTATTGGGATCTGGGGGCTTTCAAGGAGTGTCTAGAGAATGGGAATGTGGCCCTGGGCAATGTTAGACCAGAGCAGGGGTTGGCAAGGTTTGTCTATTAAGAATACATAGCCGGGCATGGTGGCGTGCACACATAGACCCAGCTACTTGGAAGGCTGAGGATCCTGAGTCCAGGAGCTTGAGTCCAGGAGGCTGAGGCTGCAGTGAGCTGTGATTGCCCCACTGCATTCCAGTTTGGGAGACAGAGCAAGAGAAACCCTGTTGAAAAGAAAGAAAAGTAAAGAAAAGAAAAGAGAAAAGAGGGAGGGAGGGAGGGAGGAAGGAAGGAAGGGAAAAGAAAGAAAAGAAGGAAAGAAGAAAAAAGAAAAAGAAGGAAGGAAGGAAAGAAGGAAAGAGAAGAAGAAAGGAAGAAAGAAAAGGAGGAGGAGGAAGGAAGGAAGGAAGGGAGGGAGGGAAAGGAAAGAAAAGAAAAGAAGGCCGGGCACAGTGGCTCACTCCTGTAATCCCAGAACTTTGAGAGGCTGAGATGGGTGAATCATGAGGTCAGGAGTTCGAGACCAGCCTAACCAACATGGTAAAACCCCGTCTCTACTAAAAATACAAAAATTAGCCAAGCGTGGTGTCACATGCCTTAATCCCAGCTATTCAGGAGGCTGAGGCAGGAGAATCACTTGAACCTGGGAGGTGGAGGTTGTAGTGAGCCAAGATTGCTCCATTGCACTCTAGCCTGAGCGACAGAGTGAGACTCCATCTCAAAAAAAAAGATAGAAAAAAAAAAGAACACCTAGTAAGCAGTTTAGGCTTTGTGGGCCAAACATATAATAAGTATTTCAGTAGAAAAAATGTGAATCAGAGCTGGGCGCGGTGGCTCACGCTTGTAATCCCAGCACTTTGGGAGGCCAAGGCGGGCGGATCACGAGGTCAGGAGATCGAGACCATGGTGAAACCCCGTCTCTACTAAAAATACAAAAAAAAAACATTAGCCAGGCGTGGTGGCGGGTGCCTGTAGTCCCAGCTACTCGGAGAGGCTGAGGCAGGAGAATGGCGTGAACCCGGGAGGCGGAGCTTGCAGTGAGCCGAGATCGTGCCACTGCACTCCAGCCAGGGTGACAGAGCGAGACTCTGTCTCAAAAAAAAAAAAAAAAGAAAAAGAAAAAGAAAAAAAAGAAAAAATGTGAATCAGGTAGTAAGTATATGGACAAGAAATTTACCAAAGACCCAGACACCATTTGCCCTTCAACCTTGTAGACATGGGTCCCTGGCAGTCTCCAGTGAACATTATCCTGTAGTTTTGGAAAGCAAATACTAGGCCAACTGAGAAGGCACGAGATCATGGACTCTAACTGCCATCACTTCGTCCACAGACGAGGTGGGCTGCGTGGACCCTGATGTCTGCCAAAGAATCTGTGGGGCCCGAGTGGGATGTTCCAACATTGCCTACCCCAAGCTGGTCATGGCTCTCATGCCTGTTGGTGAGTCTCTTCTCCCCACACCCCCCTGCACTCTCACCTCCAGCCTCCTCCAATCTCCACTGCCCAGGAGGGAAGGCACTAACATGGATGGGAAGAGGGAAGAAAACTATACACTTCTGCACCCCCATCCTAACACACATACACACTTTTTACAAGCATTTGTACATAAGACACCAGCTTTGTGGGCAGGTTCTGGAGATGCAGAGATAAAAGGCAGGCCCCTGCTCAGGCATCATGCGGTCTCCAGGGTGCCTGGACTTGTCAGAGGCACAATCCAGTGGGACCAGTGTGGTGACCCAGTATGGGCTAAGGGATCCCTAAGAAGGCACCTGACCCAGCTGGAGGATGTTGGGAAGGTCTCCCAGAGGGAAGGAAATGGAGCTGCATCCCAAGTTAAATCTTAGGCAGACACAGCTGCAGGGGCATAGGAAATGTCATTCTAGGGATGAGAAGCTGTGCGTGCAAAGGCCCAGGGTGAAGAGAGGGCATGAAGTCTGAACTGAAAGCAGCCCAGTGTGGATTCAAGAGCCAGGAGGAATGAAGACAACCTTCCTGGTGGGGATGTCACAGCCAAGCCTTGTTCTAGAGCAGAGCGCTGGGACACTGCGGGCTTTTGGTCAGAGAGAGCATGACTGGGTTTGTGTTTTAGCAAGACCAGTCTGCGTGGACGACTCTGTATGAGGCAGGCTTGGGGGTAGGCAGGGAGATGGTCCATGGGGCGTTTACAGTGGTCCAGGTAGGTGGACCAAGTCAGTAGCATCAGAGATGGAGAGAAGGGACTTAAAGATGTTTGTGAGGTTGAATTGACAGGACTTGATTTGAGGGATAACACAGACAGAGAAATCCACGAAGGCTCCCAGATCTTGGCCTTTAGATGGTGGGTTTATAATGATATTGAGATTAAGGACATACGAAGAGAGGTGGGATTATGGAGGGCAGCAGAGAGTAGAGTTATTCCCTCCCTGTGGTAGAAGGAGGAGTGAATCCGGGCAGTAGTGGCCATGGAGGGAGGCCCAGCTAGGACAGAGCTGCCCTGAGGGGCAGGTTGGAGGTAAACAGGGAGGGGAGCAGAGCAAGGGTCTCAGGTAGCCTTAGGCTCTGTTCTGGGGCTAGAAAGACCATAACTAAAGAGGGGAACAGAAGGCCCCAGAGGGAGATGGGCACCTGAGTTTGGAGCACTTGAGTCTGAGGCACCTGTGACGCTTCAAGGGAGAGAGGGGGACATCAGAAGGTGGTTAAATCTATGGATTTGGAAGGAAAGAGGACTGAGGTGGCACCAGGGCTGGGATCATGTCCCCAGGGGTGAGCAGCCATATCTCTAGAAGCTTGATCACTGTCAGAGAAACTTCAGATACCAGTGGGTCCCATCCTCCCTTGTTCAAGTGGAAAAATAGGCCCAGAAATGGCAAGGAGCTAGTCCAAGGATCATCCATACAGCTGGTTACTTGCAGAGCCAGGAAACAAGCCCAAAGCTGCTACCTCCCAGGCCAGGGCTTTAGCCCAACACCACCATGTCAATGAAGAAGGTATAGAAACACTAAACAGATCCACATAATTATTAACAATCACCTGTCTCCTCTCCCCAGCAGCAACCCACTAACCAAGTGTCTACAAGCTGTGAAACCTAGACTGAGATGTCAAAGCTTCAGAGAATCTTAGAGATTGCCTAGTCATACACAACTTAATAGGACAGATGAGGAAACTGAGGCTCAGGGTGGGGGGTGGAGGGGCAAGAGTCACCCAAGGCCACATAGCAAGGCAGGGACAGAGCCTGGGCAGCACCCAGCCTCTAGTTCTGTGGTCTAGGATTTCTTATCTGGGCTGGATGGGAGCCTCATCCAACCCCTTCCCTCTCTCATCCCACCCCCAGCTCCTGACTCTACAGAATGCTCCAGCAGCCTCTGTGGTCCTGGCAGAGCCAGCCTTAACAGGCCAGCCGTTCACATGAGCCTTGTCTCTCCCCAGGTCTGCGGGGCCTGATGATTGCTGTGATCATGGCCGCCCTCATGAGCTCACTCACCTCCATCTTCAACAGCAGCAGCACCCTGTTCACCATTGACGTGTGGCAACGCTTCCGCAGGAAGGCAACAGAGCAGGAGCTGATGGTGGTGGGCAGGTGCGCTGGCCCCTCCTTCCCTCCTTCTGAAGTGCCGTCTCCCCTCTCCCCTGCCCTGGGTTACCCTGAACAGATGTGGCTGGGTTGGACGCTGGACTGGCAGCCAGAGCACTGGGTTCAAGCTCCAGCTCTCCACATGATTTCAAGTAAGTCCTTCCCCAACCCTGGACCACTCCTCCTAAAAAACACCTCTTCCCTGGTAACTTTATCTTGGAATTGATCAACAGGGTTATTGAGAGATGAAAAAGTACTCAAGAAATGAAAGGTAAACTGTGTAAGTGCAAGCAAAGTTAGCAAGCAGCTCACCCAAGGTATTCCCAACCAACTCTGGATGTTACACCCGGTTAAAAAAAAATGCTATTAATTTAATCCATCAGATTCACTCTGAACATCTCCTATGCATCACATCCCACATGCAGGGGACCCATGGATGGGTCATACAGCCCTGCCCTCAGGGTGCTCACAGTTTATTAAGAAAGGTAGAAACACAGGTAACACAGCAAGGTATTTGCGTCAGTGGAGATTTTCATAGGAGGGCTGTCTCCAAATGATGCAGAGCCTTGGACACCAAGCTAAGGAATTTGAACTTTATCTTGTGGGTAACAGTTTTATGCTTTTAAAAGCATAACTTGGTGGCTAAAAGTTTTGGTTTTCCATAGGCTGGAGATTTGTAGTTTACATAAGGTTAAGGGGCCCTTTTTTAGATCTTTGCTTCATAATCAAAGGTTCCCTAACTTGGATTTCTGGACTAAAGTTCTCACACTTTGTGGACAGGTACTTGAATTTAGGAATCTTGCTCTTTCACATCTCCCTGCGTTTGCACTCACTGTTCTTTCCACTAGATGCCTTCTGCCCAGGGCTGCCTAATGGATTCCTACTGCCTGCTCATCTGTGCACCCCTAGCCCTAGGCAAGGTGACTGGCCATTGCAGGATCTGAGTGCAGGACAGATTGTGCAAAGAGGAGGGGGACGAGCGGCAGGGAAGCTACTTGGGTAGCTGATGCTCTAGTGGAGTCTGAGAGAGGCAAAATGGGAGGAAAAGGAGAGGAGAAGACAGGTATGCAGTGACATGTCAAAAGAAGCATTCCTTATCTGTGCACATGAACTGGTTTTGCTACCATTTCCTCAATCAGTGAGGTTCGGGCTCTATCTACTGGTCATATGTGTTATTGCACCCAACACATCCAAGAAAAGTTTTTCATCAACTTCACACAACTGCAAAATCATACATGCAGAATGCTTTGGGGACTTAGGTCTGAGCCACAGTTTGTTGAGAGGGAGTCAGGTGAATAAGTGGGATTCTTTCCCAAGACCGATGATGCCACAGTAAGGGAGAGAGGATCAGTGCCTGGAGGAGGGAGCAGCCCCTGGAAGCTGCAGTCACCTGGGAAAGAGCTGCCCTACACAGGGCTGGGATGGAAAAGAGGAGAAGACATTCTAAGCAGAGACCAGAGGCCTTTAACTGGGGTGGGGGGTGGGGTGGAATGTATGAATTCCTCTTTGAATAGCAACAGGTGGGTGACATGACCTTGAAGGCGTCTAATATATAAGTGCCACGGAAGCATTAGAATTATAAGTTTCTTCAGTTCCAAAATTCCAATATTCTGGGATTTTAAGACTCAGTTTCTGAATCTTAGTATTTGAGATTCCGGCTGCCAACCTTCTCTGGTCTAGCGATTGTGCACTCCCCTCCCTTCTCCCTTCCTGGTTCCTGCGCATCACCTTCACCCCACACCACACCATGCCCACCCGAGAGTGTGCCTCAGTGCCCTGTGCTCTCTCTGGCAGAGTGTTTGTGGTGTTCCTGGTTGTCATCAGCATCCTCTGGATCCCCATCATCCAAAGCTCCAACAGTGGGCAGCTCTTCGACTACATCCAGGCTGTCACCAGTTACCTGGCCCCACCCATCACCGCTCTCTTCCTGCTGGCCATCTTCTGCAAGAGGGTCACAGAGCCCGTGAGTGCAGTGTACCTGTCTCTCACATACAGCAGAGGGGCTGGAGACCTGGTCTCTCAATCACCTGGTCTCTGTGACCTTGGGAAAATCCACTTCCCCTCTAGGCTTCCATTTTTCTGACCACAGCATCCAGCCTAGATTCATTCATTCACTCAACAAACATTTATCAGTCTTATAATGGCAGCTCCAGGGATGCAGTGGTTTACGAGATTCACATAGATGTGCCATCACTTGGCCGGCAGAGAGATAACTGAATAAACAATAGTAATAAAGTATGCTGGCTGGTGGGAGAGTTAAGAGCACAAGCACCTAACCTATGGGGCTCCTGGGAGGAGTCAGGGAAGACTTCCTAGATGAAGTGACATCTGAGCTAAGGCCTGAAGGATTAATGGGAGTGGGAAGATGTTCCAGACACAAGGAACAGTGTGTGTGAACGTGCAAGAGAGACTGTAATATCTCTAGGGTCTGTTCCATGTCTAACACTATACGGTTCTATGTGTAAGCAAAATAACAGCAATGACAATGATGATGACAAAATGTGACCTTACAAGGGTTCCTGCACATGCATCATTCATACAATGCCACTGACACCTGACAGAATCTGGGAGGAAGCTAGGGGTACCCCAGGGCTGGAGCCTTGATTACTCCCCAGGATAGCCTAGAAGAGACAGGCTGGCTGTACCATGAGAAGCTGAGGGATATCATGGACACCAGTCCACAAAAACAATGTGAGAGCTCAAGGTCATTGAAAATGAGGTCATAGAACCCCCTCCCTTGATGGTGCACCTAAGCAAGTGTCTACTGTCTGCACAGGTCTCATCTCACTGACAACCATGCCGCACAGCAGGACCTGGCTGAACTCTGGGTGTTTCTGCTCATTCCAAAGTTTTTGAAATCAGGATCAGTATCTCCCATACTATTACATGCTGGGAACAGGTACAGGTTAGGGCCAAATGGAGCTATAAAGAAGAAAGACATGAGAGGTATCAGAGCTTTTCTTAAAAACAATATCAATGAAAGGAAAGTCTCTATTCTGATTTCTGATTTATCACAACAGAAGGTTGGGAAGGAGATCCTGTTATTCCCTGATTATTACAAAAGCTTATTCCATTATAGTTGAATATTAACCATCTGTTAATTAACTTAGTACTGATTTAAGTTTATGAATTTTTAAATTACTGCCCCCAATGAGAAAATTCTGAGTCAGCAAAGCCGAGTCATTCGTTCGGTCAGTTCACAATGGAGCCAGGATTCAAATCTTAGTCTATCTGACTCTAGAGCCCCTATTCCTCTGTGCCTTTAGGTCAAGACAAGTCTCAGCATTAATGGGGAACTCATTTTCCCATTAGTAGATGGATTTGCCCAACATAGTAATGAACCAGTGGGAGAGAGATTTGGGGACAAAGTAGTTTTACCTTCCTAGGGTCTCCTACCTGGATCTCATTTCAGCTCGTGTCTGCCCTCTGTCACAGGGAGCTTTCTGGGGCCTCATGTTTGGCCTGGGAGTGGGGCTTCTGCGCATGATCCTGGAGTTCTCATACCCAGCGCCAGCCTGTGGGGACGTGGACCGGAGGCCAGCAGTGCTGAAGGACTTCCACTACCTGTACTTTGCACTCCTCCTCTGCGGGCTCACTGCCATTGTCATCATCATCCTCAGCCTCTGTACAACTCCCATCCCTGAGGAACAGGCAAGTGTTGTGCTCATACTGAGGCCCTCCAGAAATGCTCTCCCTTCCCCGATAGCCTAGAATTCCACTGCTGACTTTTACTCTGTTGGGTTATGGTCTCCCCTGTGGCCACACAGATGTCCTTGGGAGGGAAAGTGCCTTGGGCTACGAATTCCCCAATGAAAAGTAATTCATTCAACTCAAAAATTACTCAGTGAGTACTTACTATATGCTAGGCACTGTGCTGGGCTTACAAAGATGAATGGTCCCTGCCAGAGAGTATCCTCAGGGGGAAACAGATGCTGACACAAGCTGTCATTATACAAAGAGAAAGTGCAGAAGGACCAAGCTCGACCAGAGGGGCCAAGCACAGAGGGAGAGGCAGTCATCTCCTGGGGGCCCAGGGAGGGCACACTGACGAGGACACTTTGAATTAGACTCTGAAGAATGAATAGAGGATTTTTGAGTGGCCAAGAAACAAATACAAGAGAAAAGAAACAGAGAGCTTACTAGGCAAAGAACTCAAATTGAAATCCTCCCCTGTCAGAAGCAACGGCCCTTGAACACTTAGAGCCTACAGCTAGGGCTGCTGAAATAACAGACCACCGATTGGGTGACTTAAGCATCAGAAATGTATGGTTTCACAGTTCCAGAAGCGAGAAGTCTGAGATCAAGTGTCTGCAGCGTTGGTTTCTTCCAAGGTTTTTCTCTGTGGCTTGTATAAGACTGTCTTCTCCTCTTTGTCTTTACACGGTCTTCCCCTATGCCTGCCTGTGACTGAATCTCCTCTTCTTTTAAGTCATAATGGATTATGGCCCATTCTGGTGACCTCATTTAACCTTAATTTTCTGTAAAGACCCCATCTCCAAATAGAGTCACATACTGAGGTACTGGTGGTTAGGACTTCGACACAGAAATTTTGGGAGGACACAATTCAGCCCATAACAGAGCCCATGCTGGAAGACAGTCCCTGAAACACTGAGTGGATATCACGGATAATCTTTTGATGGATGGTGCTTTAGAGTTTGCAAGACGACTTTATACCCTTGGTTTCACTGATTCCTACAAAAAAGCAGGGCCTTCCCAGGATGACTTCTCCAGTGGCTCACACCAGAAATGAGCCCCTCCTCCTGCTGAATCCTCAACCTCTTCTCCATTGCCTGTTTCCTCACTCTTCTTCCCGAAGTCTTCCCCAATTGAAAATTCTTCCCCGAATCCTGTTATCCTCTAGTTCCTGCTGCCTCCCTCTCCTCCCTTCAACAGCAGACTTTTGCAAAGAATGGTTTCCTTTCCCAGCTTCCACTTCCCACCTCTTGCCTGCTTCTCAACCCGCTGCTGTCTGGCTGTTGTCCCCAGCTTCCTGCTGAAATTGCTCTCACTGAAGTCACTGATAACATCTTATTGCTAAAATCAAAGGTCATGTTCCTGTCTTTATCTTAAGTGAATTCCCAAGAGAACTGGACACTACTGACCACTTTTCTGCACCCCAAAGACCTCTCTTCTGTTCACTTCCATGAAATATTTCTTCCCTAGGTTTTGCTTTTTTGTTGTTTGTTTTGCCTACCCTTCCAATCACTCTTTTGACTTCTTCACAGGCTTCTCTGTCTGCTCCTGAAATATCAGTGTTCCTTAGGAACCCATCTATGGCCTATAACCTGTCTCACCCTACAACACCCCTGGGCTATAAATTCAACAACTTTCTATATAAAGTTGACCCTCAATTCTCTATCTACAGCCAAAACCCCTCTCCCAAGATTCAAACCCCAAAATCCAACTGTCCCCTGGTGACATAAAGAGACACAGTCCATATGCTACTGGTGACACCCATTAGAAGTATTAGGTAAGGTTTATTGAGAGATATTTACAAGCAAGGAAGCTTCCCAGGCTCTCATGATCCCAGAGAGATGCATGCTTGGGCCCAGCACAGTGGCAAGTAAGAAGTTGGGAGCAGGATAAGGGATACCCAGCTCAACATGCACCAGAAAGCTGCCTTAGAGCTCAGGCAGTGGTGAGTCCAGCACCACTGATATGAGGCAGAGAACTGCTGTGTTTTAGTTTACTGAGCCACCAAAAAGGAGAAGAGAGAAAGCCACCAGGGCCATCCAAGGAAGTAAGTTTTATTTCTCCTCGCCTGAACATCTCCACTTGGCGGACCTGCAGACTCCTGAAGCACATCATCATATTTGTGTGTGTACATGTTCTCTCTCTCTCTCTCTCTCTATCTCTCTTCCTTTCACCAGCACTAATACTCACTCCTTGTCCTGTGTTCTCTATTCCTGGGAAAGGCACCACTACATGTCTGGTCACCCAAGGCAGGAACCCTGGAGCCATATTAGCCTCTCGCGTGTCCCTCACCTGGCTCTTTCAGTCAGTCACGGTGTCCTGATTTCACCTCCTTTACCCATTTCCTCAGGTGCCCATTATTTTTGGCTCCACTTTTACAACATCCTCCAGGCTGGACCCCTTTCAATTCACTCCAAGAGACCTTGGAAGATCCCGGCACTTACAGTCTCTATCTTCTGCTTAAAGTCTGCAGTGACTCTCCATTGCCTACAGGGTTTTTGTTCTTTAAGCTACAACTCCTCAGCCTGACCTTTGAAGACTTGTTCTCAAGTGCCTGCCTCGTTTGCCTCAGTCTGTAAAATCCATGAGGACAGGGCCCAGGTGTGTTTCAGGTCTGTATTCCAGCACCTGGCACAAGCCTGGGGTAGAGCACCTGGTGTAGAGCAGGAAGTGCTCATATTTGAAGAAAGAGGAAGTCAGGGCTAAGATCCAAGCCTCCTGACTCCCAGCCCTGGCCTTGTTCTTTGGACTCTTTGCTTTTGCTCAGATGGCCTTTCATAAATGGGCCTCTGTTTTTCTACAGCATGACTTCTCTCCAAGGCAACTGACTCCAGTGTCTTCTTTCCCTCCAGCTCACACGCCTGACATGGTGGACTCGGAACTGCCCCCTCTCTGAGCTGGAGAAGGAGGCCCACGAGAGCACACCGGAGATATCCGAGAGGCCAGCCGGGGAGTGCCCTGCAGGAGGTGGAGCAGCGGGGAGCTCGAGCCTGGGCCAGGAGCAGCCTGAAGGTAGGCTGCGGCGGGCCGGGGGATACTCATCACAGAGGAACAGGGGAGACAGACCTATGTCATGGGCAGCCTTTGGGATGGGGCCTCTGAGAGAGCCCAATAAATATCACCCTAACTCCTTTCCCACTGGGCTAGTGAGCCAGGCAGATCGGAGCCAAAATAGTGCCCTCATTACTGATCAAGTGTAAGTGGAAAGAGTTGGTTTATATCTATAGGCAGATGCACTTCCTAATACTGAACCCCCGTATTCCACAGAGGTACCCATCCAGTCACCAGCAGATCTGATCAGGGCACAGAATAAAGAGGGCATGCTTGGCTCAGCCCTGTCCTCCCTGTAAAGAAGGACAGGGCTGAGCCAAGCACGTCCTCTTTATCCTTCCCAAATTTACCAACACGGAAGTCCCTTCACCTCCCCTAGGTTGAATGAGTACAAGGGCAGAAAATCAAAGAATGTTACACCCACGATGTTCCTTCCACATAGAAGGAAACATGAGGCGTGACAAAGAAACCCCTCACCCGTGTCGCCACCACCACTTTTCTTTATTACGTATTTATCTCCCCCTGGGCTCAACGAGTCTGCCTGTAGTAATACAGAAGCGTGGTTGTCCCTCGTGGGATGAGAGCAGCCATGCCTCCATACACTTGTTTCTGTTTTCATGAGGTTCCTCCAAAACACCTCCCACACCTCTGGGTGTCTCCTCGAGCTGCTGATGGGCCATATGACATATGAAGTGCACCCCTGGAGGTTTCTACATGTGTTAGAAGATTATGTCAGTTAAATCTACTCCAAGGCTACACAGTATCTAAAGCTGAAAATTATTTGAAGACATGATTTGAGGTACCTGTGTTAGATACAATGCAGCTATAACCTTCCTGGAGTGAAATGAAATAACAGTATCAAAACATTCTAATGATAGAGTGAAAACATTATAAAGATTTTTTCAATTATAAAATTCCCAAGGAAAATGTTAAACTCTATAAAGCTCCACCCGGGTGACAAAATAATCTATATGTCAAATCCCAGTGACATGCAATTTACCTATATAACAAACCTGCACACGTATCCCTGAAACTAAAATAAGAGTAAAAGAAAAAAAAAGGCGTCCCAGGAAAATAAATAAATAAATTCTGAAAAGTTAAATAAGTTTGCAAATTAAAGTCCAAAATTAATCTCTCTTGCCCTTGTAAATTAAAAATTCAAAGACATTTAATTCTTAAATTTATTTTCTGCCTCAGTGAAAGAAAGTCTCAATACAAGTAGGTGAATAAGACATAGTCTCTGTCCCCAAGGAGGTGAGAATCTCTTGGAGGCAAACAGGTAGTGCAAAGATGTAGAGTTTACACTAAAATGGATAAAAATGTCAATAATGTAGCAATATTGGGCTTTTAAACACAATGGCATGTCATTGTTTATAACGTCCAGGCAGAGAAATAAAATGCATCTTCATGTGAAAAAACAGTAAAATCATTAAGATTTTTTTTAAAAAGAGGTCTCAGTGCCCGGATAGAGTTAGGGTTCCCTCAGCAGCTGCAGCTGCTTTCTCTCATTGGATTGGCCATAGCTCTAGTTTTATACCAGCCTCTCGTGTGCCAAACTTTAAATGATTCTAGAGAGCTAAGAGCACAGACAGGATTAGCAAAGCATCACTTGCTGCACCAGCATGGCTGGCAATGCCATGCCACTCAGTTCTCGTGACTTTGCCAGGTTTTAGGGGCCCTATACTTTCCTCCAGACCTGAGAAGGCTCCCACCTTTCTTGAGGCCCTTCACCTTTGCTTAAGGCCTTGATTCTAGAGAAACAGCCACTTGCCTAGAGTTAATGACATCATAAGCCCCAGAATCCCACCAAGGTCTAAGGCTCAAAGCTTCTTCCCAAGCTACAGCAGTTAAAAGCCAATAATCCAGTATAAAAAGCTATTCATAATGATGGATATAATTTTTTCCAAACTTTCATGGTTAAAACCCACATAGGCTCACTTCAGAACACACTACTGAAGATCAACATCACCTTGCCTGGTCTTATCAGTTGTCCCAGTTACTTCATGGTATATTTTGCTTTGCAAATATATGTATATATATGTATAACCTCTGTGTGTGTGTATATATATATATATGTATATATATACACACACACACACACATATAACCTCTGTCTCAGAAGGTTGCCAAGGGAATCAAAAGAGAGAATGTTTGGAACAGCTTAGAAAATGATAAAGCTTAGTACAAACGAAATGCTGAATTCATATTATCGTTAGTGCAGTTCTGTTGCTATGTGACCTTAAATAAGTCTCTTCCCTTTCCTGAGACTTTTATATATATACATATAAAAAACTGCTCCCCCATCATCATTGCAAAGACTGGGTCCTGAGCCTTGTAAAACTTATGGTATTGAAGAAAGCAATCTGAGAGCCTGAGCTTTTGTAGATGAGGCAACTGCCAAGAGAAGGAGGAAGGAAGAAGGGGCAAAGCTGCAAAGGAAGCTCCCAAAGAGAAAGAGGAAGGAGACAGCTTGTACTTTCCCATGGCTGAAACCCAGAACTAGACAGACTTACACAGAGTTACACAAATGGACCTACTCCCCGGCTGGTCCCCATGCCAAGGGACAGAGTCGTCCCTGGAGAAGCCGAGAGAAATCCCTGCTCCCTGTGGACAACTTGCTCCCAAGCAAGAAAAAGGAGGCATCAAGTCAGCCAAGAAGTCCAGTGAGAGAAACCTACCCCCCTTCACAGACCACCACCACGAGGAAGTAGAAGGGTAGGGAAAGGCTGGTGCCATTATACACTAAAGCTCCTTCCCTGCCCAGAGAGAGAAACAAACATCAGGAATAGGGAAGTGGCACCCCCTCTCCAAAGGCCTGCAGGTAGGCATAGTATAATGTTGAGTCCTAAAAAGGAAAGTTAAAAATATTTAAAGGAGGCTGGCATAGTGGCTCACACCTGTCATCCCAGCACTTTGGGAGGCCAAGACAGGGGATTGCTTGAACTCAGGAGTCAAGACCAGCCTGGGCAACATGGCAAAACCCCATATCTACAAAAAATACAAAAATTAGCAGGGCATGGTGGCGCACACCTGTGGTCACAGCTACTCAGGAGGCTGAGATGGGAGGACTGCTTGGGCCCAGGAGGTTGAGGCTACAGTGAGCCATGAACATGCCACTGTACTGCAGCCTGGGCAACAGAGTGAGACCCTGTCTCTCTCTCTATATATATATACATATATTTTTTAAATATAAAAATATATTTAAAGGACAGCAGAGTAGATCTGAAAGAAATATGTACCTTCCAGTTTTTAGATATGAATTTACTGAGTTATGGCACACCACTTAATAACTCCTTTAGTGACATAGGCTCTCTGGGCATATGAATTTACATATGAAGCTCTGTGCATCCTCTGTCTCAGAAGGTTGCCAAGGGAATCAAAAGAGAGAATGTTTGGAACAGCTTGGAAAATGATAAAGCTTAGTACAAACGAAATGCTGAGTTCCTATTATCGTTAGTGCAGTTCTGTTGCTATGTGACCTTAAATAAGTCTCTTCCCTTTCCTGAGACTTTTTTCTCCTCTGTGCAATCAGGGAGCCAGACCAGATGGCATCCAAGGTTCTTGCATCTCTGACACCCTGTGGGTTTATTGAACTTACCAGCTACCACATTCTAAACCCATTAACATAATAAAGCATTCGTTCCCAGTGCATTCTTTTCAATCTCAATGAAAGGATTTTTATATTAATTTTATTTGTAATATAATATCTGCTGATTTAAAAAAAATTAAGAATATTTACCTTATTACTTCTTTTGAATTTAGTTTTTAGTGAAATTGCGTTACCTTTTAACCTCAGAGCAGGTCCCTTTCTCACCCCGAGGAAGCCCATGTCTGCATGGGTTCGGTCTCGTGCACATATAGAATATCATATACACCAGAACCTCTCCCACTGCTCCAGCACTGGTAACTTTTTAAAGTGCTGTCCAATTTCCATCCTCATTTGGTAGTCAGAACAACGCGGAGAAGAATGGGGCATATGTCATTGATACATCTGAGACAGAAAGAACCTCCAGCTCAGAGAAGCTGAGTGATTTGCATATGGTCTCACAGTCAGCTAATGGCAGAGCTGGCCCTGGAACCAGGTTTCTGGCTTGCAGCCCAGTGCCCTTTCCAATTGCGGTTGTAGCAGTCTGTCTGGTTCAAACGCTTCCTTCTTCCTGGGTGAGATAATGCTCCTTCCTTCTTCCCTTATTCAGGACTTGTGCTATGAATTGGGATGAACTGCATTATCCTGCCACCTTAATACACCATCCCCTCTCCAAGAAAGTAGTGCTTCCACCACCTGACTGTTTGTTTGGGTGCTGTGGCCAAGATCAGAACTTAGTCTAGAGTACCAGCTCAGCACCCAGTCTGTGGTTTGCAGAAAGTACAAGTCAATGGCTTCACCCCTCCCCATTTTCTGTACACCCCCCCATACTTTCCATCAGTTTCTCACCATCTCTCTCCCTCCCCTACTCTCCTATCACTTTCCTTTCTCCAATCTTCTTTGCCTCTCCCCTCCTGCTCTCCTTCATCTTCTGGCTTTGTCCCTCCAGCCCCAAGCAGGTCCTGGGGAAAGTTGCTCTGGAGCTGGTTCTGTGGGCTCCCTGGAGCGCCGGAGCAGGCCCTGAGCCCGGCAGAGAAGGCTGCGCTGGAACAGAAGCTGACAAGCATTGAGGAGCAGCCACTCTGGAGACATGTCTGCAACATCAATGCTGTCCTTTTGCTGGCCATCAACATCTTCCTCTGGGGCTATTTTGCATGATTCCACAGGCCTGGCTTCAGTGTAGACAGATTAAACAAAGCCCAAGCCTGTCAGCCACAGAAACAGGCTCTCCTCTTACTTTGCTGTCTAAACTGGAGACCACAGAAGTCAAGACTGCAAGCTCCCCTGAGGAGAATCCAACTCAACCTGCACACTTGACAAGTGGAGAAACAGAAGCCCAGAGAGAGCACTGGGTTTGTTCAGGGCCACCCAGCAGGAGTCACACGGGGTTTCCTCACTCTTTCTGGTACATTGCCGTACAGACCTACCTTAAACACAGTTTCCACCCTCTTCTTGAATGTATTCAGTAGCCTTTACTGAATGTGTGTCTTGAGATTAGAAAAGTGGAGGATACAAGAAAAGGAGCAGCAAGAAATTTGCAAAACTCCAAGAGCACCTTTGCTCCCCCTTATCCTCCTTCCTCTTCCCCTTTCTGGTTCCCCTACCTCTCTATCTTTCTATTCTCACCAATAATCTATTTGTAGCATGAATTTACCCAGGAGGGTCCTATATTTCCATTGGTGGCTCCCCAGTGGTGGCTGTCAGACCTGAAGGAGTGGGGAGCCAAGGGTGGACTTTAAGCATGGTGACAGATAGTATTTTGGGCAGAAAGCTCTTGGACAAGGGACTATCCAAAGCACTATTTAAATTCTGCCTCTTCCTACTCTCTAACCCAAATATGCACGAAATCTCTATGGCGTTGAGAAGCAGTTGGAGAGACATGACTTGCTAAAACCTCGAGGAATCAAGACATGTTACTCTGTATTTAAGGGTAAGCCACAGAGCCGGCAGCACAAACAGCCTGGGAGCCACTGTGCCTGTGCCTTTCTGTCCTACTCCCTTTGCTTGCCATGTATCCGCACACCTTGGAATACACTGTGACCCCAGTTAAGTGTCCCTTCACCAGGAAGCTGCCGCAATGTCCAAACCTGGGTCAAGGTCCCACTCCTGCTCCCATAGCCTTGGACCTGCTTCTGTCACAGCACTGATTGATCACACCGAGATGGAAGACTCCAGGGGGCAAGGACCGAGGGCCATGTCCCAAGTGACTTTGTACCCAGAAAATAACAGCTGTTCAATAAATGTGTATTGAGTTCATTAGTTCTCCACGGTCCTGGTAGGCTTTGTGCTGCAGCTGGCTGGGTAGTGACTTGGAGTGTTAGCTGTTAGGGGTGAGTCTCCTTGACTTGGAGTTTAAGTAACTAACTGAGTCTCAGACACCTAGAGTGAGATCACAGCCCCAGCCTACTGACAGACACCAGGTGAGGGCGTGCCTTTCTTCTATCATCTCCCAGTCAAGGCTGCCCCTACTCTCATCCATTTACACTGACCAGTAATTACAACTGGATACAAATAAAATTCTATTTCTTTGAGGTGTAGACACAGCAGATTCTATGAATACCTCCTGTCGCTGCAGCCTCCACATTTTTGTTTCCATTGACCTTTTGACCTCACTTGCTTCTCACCTTAGTTGGCTCTGCCCTCTGGGTTGTTCCCCATTGATCCTTACTGAGAACTCAGTTTTCCCTTGATTTCTCCCAAAACCTTTCACACTGGTATTTGTGTGTGACATATTATATTGAAGGTTTGGGGAGAAGAATTTTAAACCACAGAAGCACAATCTAAAATTGGATACTGAATATCTTATTTTTAAATGTTCCTCAGGAGCCCGCTCCCAGAATTTCTCAGAGGTCTCTCAATCTCCAATTTCCTGCCTTCTGCCTGGCTCTTGGTGCCTCCCCCTCTGTAGATTTGAGAGATGTCTCTCCATTCCTCCAATCTTGGCCCTCCTCCTCCTTTATTGTCCTGTTTTTGTACTGAGCCGCTACTAAACTCCGGACGTATCTCATCAGACCCAAAGACGAGACATGCTGTTGAATACAGTAGGACCGCAGAAGGGTGGCCACTCCCCTTCCCTACCATTTTGCCTGATTAATTCCTACTTATTCTTCACATCTCAGCTCAAAAGTCACATCCTAAGTAAAGCTATATAGTCCCGGTCATGATCTTAGCACAGACACCTACACCCCAAAGATGAGCCCCTAACACCCAAGATACAGTCTCATGATCCCCCAACTTTGCCTTCAAAGCATATGTCAGTGTATACTACTATCTATCTTTGTGTGATTATTTCATTAATAGGCATATCTTCCCCTAGATTGTGAGCTCCCTACTGAATCCCTTTCACCTAAATAGGTACCTGGCACATGGTGGGTACAAAATTTTGTGTTATATGAATAAGTGAAAGAATAAATGAATGAAATGAGTGAGTGAAAGGGCACCCCTAGCAGAGGAAACCAAAGATTAAAAACACAGAGGTGGGAAAAATCATGACATAACTAGGAACAAAAATAGTTTTAAATGTCGGGAGTAGAAGATATACATGGACAGGACCACTGCTAGTCCTTATGCTTCATTGTGAAAGTGAGCAAAAGATGCCTTTCTTCTTGGCAGATACAGATCCTCACTATAGGGTGACAGGTGGCAGCCAGAGCCCACGCTCACTTCAGCTCCCACATGCCCCTATTGGCCAGGTGTATTTGTGCAGGGCACCACCTGCACATCCATGAGTGGTAGGCCTGCATGTTGGGGAATGGGTAGTGCAGTGACCGGGAGGTAAGCAGGTGATAGCTCAGGAAGGAAGTTCCATGCTAAACTTGGGACTTCATCTCTTACCTGGATCATTTCAACAGCCCTTTGACTCTTATCTCTCTTCCCAGTCTCTCTTCTTGCAATTCATCCTATGCACTATAGCAAGAATGATTTTTCTAAAATGCAAGTATTGTTCTATCTATCTAAGACTCTCCACAGATGGTGTTTTCCAGCTTGGCATGAGATCCTATGAAAATTGCTAGAAATATATCCCAGGGTTTTGTCCTTGTGCCCCCTTCTGTACCACAGCCAAAGACAGGCTGTTGTGTGCAGTGGTTAAGAAGACTGCAGGGGCTTGAAAGACTGATCTTCTGGAACCAATTCCTCATGCTGTCATTTTCTAATGACAAGATATTGGAAAAGTTGCTTCTCTATCTTTTCTCATCCACGAAATGGAGACAGTAATAGCAGCTACTTCATTGCGTTGATGAGAAGATTAAATTAGTTAATTCAAATATTTAAAATAGTGCCTCACACATAACTAAAGTACTTAATAAATGTTAGCTATTACTGAGACAGCCAGGTGGGAAGGGATCCCTGTCAAAACTCCAACTGGCCTATGCACTGAGAGGAGTGCACACTGGGATGCAGCCACAGACGTTCGTGCCATTTGCAGCAGGGAGGAGCCTGGCCTCTCCTCTCCTTGGGTGGAAACTGGAATTCAATCTGTGAGGTGGGAATCCTACACTAGCAGGAACTCTGGCCTTGAAGAGAGTTCCTGTTCCCCCTTTTTTCCTTTTTGCCCAATAAATCCCATTATTCTCACCCTTCAAATCGTCTGCGAGCCTAATTTTTCATGGCCATGTGATAAGGACCTGGCTCTTAGCTAAACTAAGGAAAACGTCCCATAACATTATTACTGCTATTAGTAGCAAGCAAGATGAACACATGAGGCATGACACTACATAGCAATGTTATTTTAGATCTAGCAGAAAATGCTGTCAGAGAAAAGAGCAGGGAGGAATTAGTTCTACCAGGGCAATCAGGAAAGGGCATAACATAAAAGTGCATAATGGAGCTAGAGTTTGAAGGATGGATGAATGGAGTTTTCATACAAGGTAGTGAGGCAGCATGTGCTAAAGGGTTAAGGTACAAAAGTGCACAATGAATTCCCATAAAATAGGGATACTATTTATTCATTTGCAAATGTCAACCCTGCATATTTAATTTCCCCTTATAAATCCTGTCTGTATTTAGCCTCTTGCCTCTAAGGCAGAGCTGTGAAGATTACTGACCAGGAACTGAAGAGAATGGGCATTGCACCACTGGGGCAGAGGCTGTCGGTGTCCCTGCCCATATCCCCTAGGTCTCAGCAGTCCTGTTTACTGTGACTTCCTGCTGAAAGCCCCTTCACCTCTCTGCTGAGGGCTTTCTCTGACTGTAGAAAAATGTTTGGTCTCCTGCATACAACAAGTTAGAAGTGCTTGGAGTTAACACACCTGGGAGCAGCCCTGAACCAGCGACAAAAAAAGAGTTTGAGGATAAGCACTGTCAGTCCCTTGCCCTGAAGTGGAACAACTTGGAGACTTGCTCTAAAATATCTTTCAGAGGGACAATGAGGCGCAGCTACCCACCATGTTAATATGTCCATTAACACACCCTGCATAGCTCCCTTCCCTTCCCTGTCTCATTTCCCCATTTCCTTGGAGGTGTTTCCTGGGATCTCCTCTGAGATAAACCACTGGCACCTAGTTTCATGTGCTGCTTCTGAGAAACCAAACAAAGACAGTTTTTTAACAGGAAATCAGGCTTTGAAGTTGGGCTTTGTGGAGTGGGAAAAGGGCAAAATCTGGAGGATTTTGACCATAAAGTCTTACCCACAGGGAGAGAAGCTTTCCTGTCTAGTATCAAGTCTTAGCCCTGCTGCTGGCCACAGGAAGTGGGTGCTGAAGGGAAGGTTTTCAGGCAGAGGGAACAGCCCATACAAAGAGATCTATGAGGTTATCTCCAGTTTTGAGGTTTTACAATCAAGATTTCTTTCATTTTGGCACTAAACACTACAAATAATGTTATGGGCCACACCCTGTTCCAGGCACTAGGGCTACCATGGTGTTCAAGCTTTGGTGCCTTCTTAGCTCTCAGCTAGACTCAGTTCTCTGAGGACCAGGATGTTTCTCCTTTAACTCTTATGATGCAGTAAAACAGTCAATGTGGTGGAAAGAAAAGAACCCTAAGCTGAAAGTCAGGAGACCTAAGCTCCATTCCCAGAGTGTGGGGGAGAGTCAGAGGCAAACAGTGAATCACTGAAGTGTAGGAAGCTCACGGGTCAGGGTCAGTCTTAGAAGGGACCTCAGTGACCAGCTAATCAGACCCCCATATTTCACAGAAAGAGACACTGGAGACTTCTAGAAGGGATGGGACTTGCTTAAGGCCATGCAAGGATTCAGCAACAATTACCCAGGCCCTTCAAGATGAAAAGTATTTCAGGGGTAGTGGGCAAGCCAAGAATGACATAGGAGGGGCTGGAGAAAAAGGCATGTTGAGGCCTATATTACCACCTGGGCAGGTCTACTGAACGCACACACATCACACACACATTTACATTTTCGTTAATGTGTCTGTCACACTTAGCATTTGAAGGGGTCTCCAAGGTCCTCTCATTCAGCCCTACTTCCCCTATCCCATGCCATTGTTCATGTGGCTCCTTTTGCCTGGAACACTTACCCTTGACCTTCTACCACAATTGCCTATCTCCTACTCACCTCAGGAATCATTTCCTACTAACTTTTCATGCTGCTTCCTCCACTCACCCAAGTTGGTTTTGTGTCCTTCCTCTGAGCCTCCACAGGCCCCTGTATTTCTACCATAGCAAGTTTCATGCAAGTGTTATAATTATTTTCATCTCTTCTTTGCCATAGACTGGTGCTCTTTGAAAGTAGGTGTGGTGTTCATCTAGGGGTTGCATTGTTTTAGGACACTTAGTAAGCTCTTCATAAATGTTCAATGAATGAGTGAATGAATGCATGTTCAATTTACTCCATCATATTTTGGCTCTGGATTCCTTAGTTCTTAGCCACAATCAAGAGAAAGAATAATAGACAATATCTGTACAATCTGTACAGACTTTGGAGTTACAAAGTCCTGCCACGGGTGAGGTCTCATTAAATTCCTACAACTCTTAGAGGTAGGTAGACAAGTATCTTTCTTTCTTTCTGTTTTTTTTTGAGACGGACAAGTATCATCTCAATTTCAGAAAGGACAGTCAACACCCAAATGTGAGCTTCAGGACAGCCTCTAAAAATTAAAAAGCAAAGCAGCCTTTTTTGCCTCCAAGTTCCAACAACCCCCTTCACATTCAGAATGTCCTCAAGGTATTTAAAGAATCTCAGAGGGTGGCATTCACCATTTGTGCCTCAGTTGTTCCAGTCTCTAATGTGGACCTTCAGTCTCATTGACTTTAATGCTCCTGTGGCCCCTTTCCAAACCTCTCATCTGTGCCATGCTCTCTCATTCCGGCAGGACCTTGTTCTCAGGTTGATCTCTCCATCTCTACCTGCCAATGTGTACATATGAGATGTCACCTGGCTCTCTCTATAGGTATATATTTCAGCAGGGTTCTTAGCCTCCCATTCAATTGCAAGATGATGTCAGGCCTTCTACCAAGTCACTTAAAGGAAACTGCCTGTCCATTGGGTCAGTTGTCAGTCACCACAGTAAGAGCTGTAACCACCTCTCTGAAACCTTTCAGAGCCCCTACCCCAACTCACCTCCAGTCGGTGCATGGGGCAGTGGTAAAAGTACTAGATAAGCAGGTAAAAGATTTGTATCCTAGCTTAATTTTGTCATTACTTGCTTTATGACCCGCCCTAGCCATCCCTCAGTTGCTTCTTCCTTAAAAGAGGAGAGGCGCAAAGGCTTGAATTAGATTAGATGAAATCTATGGATGCTTCTCATGTTGACATTGTGTGCTTCTAATTCGATTCCACATTTGTCTCCTTGGGGCAGGAAGTGGATGGATTGGTTGGTGGTAGTGGAGGGTATACAGGGAAAGTCAATATGTCAGCTTGAGAGGCAACAGCACAAATAGAAAAACATTGCAGAGTAGCTTTCAGAGAATCGAAATGGGTTTACCATGAGCAATAATAACATTAAGAAGCAGCTTTGAACTGTGAAAGGATGGTGTTTTAAAAAAATAGCACTCTTAAAAATATCATGAAGAAAATGTTTTTTAAAGTGTTTTTGTTATTGAGTTTGGACTACAAAAGCACTCAATTTAACATGAGAGACTCGTAACCATGTCCTTGGGTGTGAGAGTTCACATCAGTCAGAGGGGATGGAAACTGCTAGAAGCCCAGGCAAAGCAGTGTCAGTTATCCATTAACCTAGAACGAGTGTCTCTCTAGATTTCTAGCCTTAAGTAAGATTACTGTAATTTCTTCTTTTCTCCAGGGTGAAAATTTGGGAGAAATTTAAAGGTTATATATAAACGTAAATCCTACAGGCTTAAATTAAGGTAGTTACAGTTTACTTTCATATTTCAAAATCAAATTTCAGCTTCAGTCCAGACTCACAAAGTAGAAATGTCAGATTTTTTACTGTGGTCTTATATAATAAAATCTACAACTTTCTCTTAAAGAGGAAAAAATAAAACCCAACCTTTATACCTTATCTCCTGAATAGACTACAAAAGCAGCATTGGTCTATCTCTCAGTATGCCTTGTATGTAAATTTTAGGATTATATACATTCAGAATGAGAAGGAACCTCAGAGTCAGCTAGTGCAGCTCTCCTCCCTCTTCATTCCAGGTCAGAATTTCTCTGAACAGTCTCCCTGATAGGTAAACTTAGCCAGCCCTCTATTAGAACTTGCTAATTGGCAGGGTGGTCCAAAGATGGAGCAATGATGACCTCCTGAGAGCATTCATTACTGGACCACACTGCCAATTAGAAAGTTCTTCCTTTTACTAGCTAAATTCTGCATCCCTGAAATTTCTAACCACTTAAGCAAACAAACCAAACATCACGTATTCCAAAATTATATTTCCACTATTTATGATTTCTTCTGAAAGGAATGATTCACAAACTGGCAACTTCCTATAGAATAGTAAATTGATCTGGGATGAGAAGTACATGAAGACTAGTAAGACTGATAATTTTTAAAATCCTCGCAATTATTTTATAAAGAGTACCCCCACATTAACCGTCTCATTTAGTTCTCAACACTAGTCTAGGATGTTGAATTATTACAAATGAAGAAACAAACTCAGAGAGGTGAGGTAATGTGGCTGAATTGGTCCTTAAGCCCAGATTTCTGACTCCACATTCAACGCTACCCTCATTGTACTACTCACTCATGCAGCGTTCTTCATGAATGTTACTAGTTTCCAGGCTCATGACATAAATATGGAAAACAGCTGCAATCTACGTGGAGGTCAGTCAAATAAAAAAGGCAGGCAAGTCAGCAAATTATTGCAGAACAATTAAGCACTGAAATTCTAGGTGGTTACAAAATACTCTGGAAAAACAGAGAAAGGAGCAACAAATTACCTCGTGGAAATGGGGAAGGCTTCATGGGAAATAATGTTTAACTTAGATTTAGACATTTAACTCTACTTAGAGTGTAGAGATTTCTGTGTAGACAGACAAAATGATTATATGAGAGACAGAAGAAACTGCACAAAGCAAGACAAGTATGTAAAAGACCATGACATCTTTAAGGTAGAGTGAGGTACTTTTTGTGGCTGAAGCACAGGGTGTGTGAGAGTGTAACACAGATGACACTGGAGAAGAGGTAGAGGTGAGCCTAGGGACACTGGGTGCCACAGTATAGCCAAGAATGGGACAGTCAGGAAGGGTAAGGGCAACTAATATATCCAAAGAGCATCTTATCTTTAAAAAGATCATTCCAGCAACAGTAAGAGAATAAATGATAGAGCCAGAGGCTGCTAAGGGACGGAAATTTTTGAGGTTGTTGCAGTATCACTGGAAAAAAGAAAGGAAAAATCCATCAATAGATAAAGGGATAAACGAAATCTTATACATACACATAGAATACTATTCAGCCATATAAAAAGGACAGCTAAATGATGATATCTCATGGATACAAAGAAGGGAACAACACACACTGGGGCCTACTTGAGAGTGGAGAGTGGGAGGAGGGAGAGGATCAGAAAAAATAACAATTGGGTACTAGACTTAGTACCTGCATGATAAAACAATCTGTATAACAAACATTCGTGACACTAATTTACCTGTGTAACAAAGCTGCACATGTATCCCTGAACCTCAAATAAAAGTTTTTTTTAAAAAGGAATGAATTTTTGATATATACTATAACGTGAAGGGACCTTGAAAACATTACATTTAGTGAAATAAACCAGACAGAGAAAGGTAAATACTGAATGATTCTACTTACATGAGGTCCCCAGAATAGGCAAATTCAGACAGAGAGAAAGCAGAATAGAGGGAAGGGGAAGAGTAGGCAAGGGGGAGAAATTGTTTAGTGGGTACAGAGTTTATGTTGAGGATGATGAAAAACTTGGGGTATAGATAGTGGTGATAGGTATACAGCATTATGAATGTATTTAATGTCACTCAATTGTACAATTGAGTGTACATTTGGTTAAAACTATAAATGGTTAAAATTTATATATTTTACAATGGTTAAAATTATAAATATTATGTTATGTACATTTTACAACTGTTTAAAAAAGGATTGATAGATTAATACTGTACTAAAGCAAACACATCAAAATGTTAATTGTAGAATAAAAAAATTATGGAAGGAAGAGCCTGGAAGATTAATTTGGCTAAAGAACAGAATGTAAATGTTACAACTTTGACAACATAAACATGTAGTTGACAAAAGATAGAATTGAGAGGGCAAAGATAGAAGTGTTAATATCTGTCTTCTTACAAAGTAAGTAGTCAACAGATTATTGAAAGTAGGTGGAGCAAGAAATAGAGGTTTAAGTCTGTTACTGAAAATTACATATGTAATCAATAAAATAACTAATAATAACATAAATATCAAACACTGGGGAAGAAGAAGGGAGGAAAGTTAGTCAACGTTAAATTTTCATCTTTCAGAGTAGAGATTGTTCTTGGCTTGTTGAAGTCAGGATAAAAGGTATTATATCTACATAATATCAAAAGGAGTTGTGGAGGAATCCACCAGAACACCTAGGCAGACCATTCACAGAAGGTCATCCCTGGGTATCTGCAGGTATGGGGTAAGAAGAGAGAATATCATAAGCTGTACTACACTATTTGCAACAACATACTATTTTAACTTTTAAAAGTTAGTACAATTACAAAAAGATAACCTCTTTTGAATGAGGGCCTGAATTAGGACAGTAGCCGTGAAGGAGGGGAGAGGATTGGAGGAGGGGAGAAGGCTGCTAAAAGGCATTCGTGAAGTTAAATCTGCAGGACTTACTGACTCTGGGGGGATGGAGAGAATAAGAATAATTCCCAGGCTTTAGATCTAAAGAGTAGGTACTCTAATGTATTGAGATGTGGAAAGCAGGTTTGGTCTTGAAAGAAGAAGAAATTATGAGTTCAGATTTGAGCACACTGACTTGGAGGTACCCATGGGATATCCCACTGGCATTGCCAGATAGTTTTTATATCTGTGAATCTGGAGCTTGATAAAGAGGTTAGGGCTGTACACCTTCCTTATAATTACTGCTTGGGAAAAACACTAACTCTTCATAGGCCTAGTATTAGATCTATGGTTTTGTGTTGGAAATGGTGGTGAGGCCCAGTGGTATAAGTCACTTTTGGAACAGTGAGCTACTTGAAACTTTATTTTGTGGAAGAAACTGGGAGAATGAGAGGGTGGAGCCTCTCTTTGTCCAGCCATGTTTCTGCAAACTGGTTTGGATCATATATGTTATAATAGAACTTGGGGAGGCAAAGACAGGGTGATGTGTCACCATATTCCTCTTCAAGAAAAGGCCTCTTGCCCCAGCTGCTGGCAGTTCTGTGGGGAGGCAGCCCTCAATTGTCAGCATAATCAGGGATTTCTTTACCCGCAGATCCACTTTGCCAGAGGTCCCACCCTTCCAATAGCAGTCTACATCCAGTAAATAATAAGTATAAAAACATGGCCATTTCAGCCTGAGTTGATTCCAACGGGCCATTTTAGCTCCAGAGCTCCCTGTGGGTTTGACCAAGGTTGCTATCAGGCCTGCATTGCAGCTAAAATTATACCCTCTGCCCAATCCTTCCCTCCCACTGGTATAGATCCAAGGTCACTACATAAAAAACATCCTGCAATCCAAACTCCAGTTTAAGAGTCTATGATAGGGATTAAATGGCTAAGCAAGCTCCTTTGACTTTGCCTATTTGTAGTACTTGCTATAATCCCATGCTATGAGGACTAGATTGCTGCAGACAGACCCTAACTGAAGCACAACCTCTGCACTTTCCATATATACTGGTGAGTAGCTAATGGCTATTTTCTGTTTCACAAGATAGAGTGAAAACCAGCTTCAATCAATCCAGCTGGACAAGTAACAAAAAGACTATCATGTGTTCAGCAAATAACTCCATCCAACCTGCCCCAAAGACCCCCATAGCCAAAGCCATTAAACTTTATGTGTTTTATTTTCTCCCTCCTGCAACCCTGAAGTCTTTGCTGACATTTGAAGCCTGGTAATAATCAATGTCCCCTATCCATGTTTCTGAATTCTCAGCCAAATTCATGGCTGTCTACTTTTCTGAGTCAGATGTCCTAATCAACTAATCCATTCCAAATAGCCTTGCTTCTGGATATAAAGGGGGAAGAAAAAATAAACATCTTTAAGTTTCAGGGACATAAAATTGTGCTGGAAAATGTTCCTTATGGAAACATCAGATGGTCACAGAAGGGGTGTTTTACAAATAAAAATAAATATATTTGGGACTTCTATGCAATGGCATGAATAAAATGAACCATCATTGGAGAAAAATCTTCATTCAAATGATTTAGGGGGTTTTAATTTATTTGTTGTTTTGTTTTTCTTTGGTATGTTTTTGTCTTTCTGTATTTCCTGGACAATAAATTTCGAAGCCCAGTAAATGAAGCAGAATATATCTTGCATTCTACTCAAATTAATCTCAGGAACACATAGATTGTTTTCCAAGGGTAGAGATACATAAACCTTTACAAATAAAAGGGATTTCAAGTGAATCCATTTTTTAAAATGATAGTTGCCTAACAGTAGTGAATGTTTATTGAGCACTTACTATGTGCCAGCCACTGTGTTAAATACTTTATATCTATTGTCTCATTTAATCCTCCCAGCCCACCTGAGATAGCTAGGGCCTCTGTACAATGTGAATGATGCCTCCTACAGTTGCACAACACGGTAGCCCTCAGGTTAGGCATCATTTTCCCTTTCTCAGATAAAGAAATGGAGGCACAGAATGATTCGGCACCTTGCCACCAACCTACACAGTTGGTGCACAATACTGACAGGTCTCAAACTAAGCTCATTTGGCCAAGTCCGTGGTTCTTACTACATTACACAGTACCAGCTATTCTGTTGTAAGGTGTAACAATTAATTGTAGCAGGTGAGTGTCATCCTCATTACCATGCCTTCCTTGATCTTTATTCTAGCTGTTTCCTTGGCCTACACCATTCCTTTGCACATCTCTGCCCACTGAAATCACATGGATCCTTTAAGGCTCACCTCAAGTATCTGTAAAATTTCCCCTGGACCATTCCTTTCTCTAGCAGAATTAATCATATCCTCCATTTGACTTAACAATATTCTGTGCCTGGATGTTTTGTTTTTTTTCAAGATGGGATAGTAACAGCATTCAAAAATGTTTCATGACAACTCCAGTATTCATAACATTGAGTCGAGGAGATATATTTCTCTTATTCTTTGAAACAGGATGGAGCATTTTTCTCTCCCCACTACCCACCACTCCTCACTTTATTCCTTTTTAAAAAAAATTTCTCAGCCTCTAAAGGTGATGATGAAATTTGTTTATACCTATTATAGTATTTTCCATGTTGAAATGTAACTCACCTATCTGTGTCTTTCCTTTGAGGACTCTAAGTTCCTCGAGAGCAGGGATAGATGAATCTGTATCCCCTATCCTTGGCACCTACCATTGTCCCTAGTACATAAGTGCTCAATAAATGATCTTTGCATGAACAAACATCCTCATGCAAGACACATGGGGGTATTTCTGTGACCTACTAAGCTTGTCTGCTGGGTGTGGATTTTTATGTCTTAGTTCAGGGAGAGAAAAAAATGCTTATCAACTGTACTAACCTATAGGATATAATTCAGTGTGTATTTATTGAAGTTAAGTCAAGTGTTACTGAAAGAATAATTTATTAAGCCATTTAAAAATGGCTATAATGAATTTACAAAGCTTTCTATTTTAGCTCTTTCATTTGTGTTGTGATTGAAGAAAAGTTTCCTTTCAGAAAGAAAACACCATGAACTTAAATAAAATGTACCATAAGGTCTGTATTGGTACAATGATAAATTTTGCATCATAAATTGTACAATACTATAGTTAAAGATATGCATTCTAATCTATCTGGGAGTGGATGGTATATGATATAGTAAATCATCATATAAAGAAATCTAAATGTAGTCTAAATGCTTTTATGTTTCTCTTATATTAAAATGTATATAAAATTAGAACATTAAATCAATGTAATTTTATCCTTACATGTTACATTGGATTTGGGGAGATAGACTGTTGACATCTACACTGACATACTCTTTAAATGCACCAAGTTCATTCATCTAAATGGAGCAGGAAGCAAGCACAAAATCTTATAATAGTCAAAGCTGATGACATAACACCAATACTTAAAAGGCCCCGACACAGAACATTTTCATTCTTGTTTTATGCAATCATATCGAATTGGTAACCTGGTGCCCAAGCCTACTCTACATCATAAGCAGCAAATGTGAAAATATAAATTCTAAAAACAAAACAAAATTGAGACATATTAGCATGGAGGCAGTCATTGCAGACATAAATGGCTCTATTCTATCTCAACAGTCCTGCATTTTATGCTGGCTGACACAATAAGTGATCTTCATATTGGGAAGCCAGAATCATCAAATGTATTCACATATCAAAACATCACATTGTACACCTTACATATACAATTTTTGTTTGTCAATTATACCTCAATAAACCTGGAAAAAATATATTCAGTATGTTTGAGGAGGTTAAAAATGATGTGATAAATTAGGAAGTGTTCTAGTCAATAAAGAATAAATTAAATATAACTCAGAACTATTTGAAAAATTCAGATGTTCAGAACTTAGAGTTCACATAGTGGAGGTTTTATTGCTTTAGGATATTCTATTACAAAGAATGTAAAACCTATTATGGCCAATAATTTTTTTTACTTAAAGGCAAACTTTCTAATGCCAATATTATTGTCTTTTCCAATTTAGATTCTATGTAAACATCTCTACTTTTTAAGTTAGTTCCTCTCTCGACTTTACCTAACTTGAGGTATAACACAACTTATCTCAAAACCACTCACGTGAGTCAGACAATCCTGCAGAGACTTTCAGATGAGGACATATGGTGCATTCCTGAAAATAAAAGGGATGATCTGATTATTATGTTTCCTTTCCAGGTTTCCCCAATCTTCACATTTGGTTTAATAATCGATACAAAGAATTGCAATTTCTATAATATATGTTGTTACCAAATAATATCCATAGCACCTTAACTGTAATTATTGACATCCGGCAAGACTTCAGGTGTCATCAGACACATTTTCTCTTCATACCTTACAAACACTAAGAATACAAGAAAGGCTACATCCTTTAGAATCATGAAAACCCTAACTTACCAGAATAGTATTCACTGTTTCCAGTGTGTTATTTTACCTTCTGACAAGTTTTATAAAGGAGAAGGGAATAAAACTAACTTACATTACATACAAGATGTTGCCTACATAGATGCCAGAAAGGGAAGCAAATGAACAGCTAGAACATATGGCAGTGAGCTAACAGCATAAAGAAACTTGTTCTGCATGAGCAACAAGAAACATCTTGAAATGTTCAAGACATATGTGTTTTTAGGAAGAAGACTGAAGTGTTTCATAATAAAAACAGGACAAAGTGAACCATGAGTGCTGAATAAAGTTTTAATTAAAAAAGGGTTTTTAGCCTTCAATGTGAATATACAATATGCTTCACAGATGGATTTTATATTTAAGTCTTATCCAAACCAAAAAAGTAAGTGAGACAAATAAAGCTTCTGAAAATGGCACCAAGGCTAAAATGTATGTAAACAATGAAGAGTTCTGGTACAAACAAACAAGGAAGGAAGAACAATCCTTCTGCCATCCATTTTCCACTTGTACACTGCATAAGTAGATCATATAACCTATTGGTGCAAATACATGTCTCTCCAGTTTAAATATACAATAGACACACGTAATTAGAGAACAATCTACATGTCCAATAGAGGAATGGTTAAATTACTTTCTATCAATGGGATATTTGCCGTTAAGAAATACACTTATGCATCATTTTAGAAAAATGAAGAAATGTACATGTATTAATGTTAAAATAGTAGGATACAAAATTTGTAAAAGAACCCCAACTTTAAAAATGCAAGAATATTGCAATAAAATATACAAAAATATTAGCAAGTTACCTCAAAGTTTTTACTTTCATATAACGACTTCTCTGACTCTTCCATTAATAGTTTTTATGTAGCACTGCTTTTTAAAATCACAAAATAATGGATATTTGAAAAGTCTAATTAAAGTTGAAATATTTACCTCGAAAACCTGATAAAAAACAAAAATGGTTCTGTTTATCAGAAAATATTTTCATATTAATCTTTGATGTCTAAATAATGGTGACCATTATCTATACAGCTTCATTCTTGTTTCAAGACATGAAAAAATTATTCTTGAAGTTCACTGGCTATAGGCAAACAAAGAATGACAGATAATCGCTACACTAAAAACCCAGGCACCTAGCAGATGAAGATCTGACAATAATGTATAAGAAGCACACAGGGCCAATGGATATACTTTTCTATTTTTTCCTTGAAAAAAAGTTTAAAGCAAACATAAAATGATATCTAAAGCTCTTTACAACACATCTAAAAAGCATAGGTTTAAGCTGGAAAATCTCTTGGCAGTGAGTTTGGTATTTGAGCGTATCTTAATGCCAGGAAATATTTTTATATTGCAAAATATTTATTTTTAAAAGTTCAGCTGAAATTGGAGTTTTTTATGAGATCTTTAAGATGGATCAAAAGTATATTCAGAAATAGCTTTCCTTACAAGGTTTTTTAAAGGTTTCATTTCATTTAGAAGCCATATTTATTTATTGTCAATACCCACCGATGTGCGCCCCTACATGAAACTCTAGCTCAAGAAAAGTGATCAACTTGCTGCTCCCAAACACACTTCATTAACCCTTGTTTCCATACCTTTATTCCACTGCTTAATTTTTCCCACTTACAGTAATTTTCTCCTTTCCTACCTATTGCAATTCGACCTGTCCTTCAGACTGAAGTCATGTCCCTACTCTACTCATAAAGCCTTTTCAGATAAATAACTTTAGTTCTCTCCATCCTTTGAACTCATACTACTCATTGACTCCTCAGCAAATATGAATTCCTTTGTGATATCTCTTACTATGATCTTTTCAAGTATTTATTTCATCTGCTGAACTACGTTGAAAGTTCTGTGAGAACATTTAAGAAGCCAGTTTTTGTTGTTGTCGTTGTTGTTGTTTTGAGACAGGGTCTCACTCTGTTGCCCAGGCTGGAGTGCAGTGGTGGAATCATGGCTCACTCCATCCTTGCACTCCCAGGATCAGGTGATCCCTCCTACCTCAGCCTCCCAAGTAGCTAAGGCTACAGGCACATACCACCATGCCCAACTAATTTTTGTATTTTTTTGTAGAAGCTAAGTCTTGCTATGTTGCCCAGGCTAGTATTTTTCTTTATGTCATTCAGTGTGTAGTTCACAAGTGCTCAATAAATATGCTGAAAGATGAGAAATGGCTGGAGAAACACTGACTACAAAACTCTTACCCTTGGCTTTAATGTAACCTTTGGGATGTCAGATATATCTGCTTAATCATATTATGAAAATGAAAACCCATTATTTGAGTACCCAAAGATTTTTGGGGGAAGAAGACAAAATTTAAATTCTATTATAAGGCATACAAAGGATCTTGATGTGATTTCAACACACATTTCCACCTTATCTTGATCCCAATTTCACCATATACCCTTACAACACTCTAACCATATTAAAATTCTTTTTTTGTTGTTAATTTTAAGTTCTGGGATGCATGGGCAGAACATGCAGGTTTGTTACATAGGTACACACGTACCATGGTGGTTTGCTGCACCCATCAATCTGTCATCTACATTAGGTATTTCTCCTAATGATATCCCTCCCCTTTCCCCCCACCCCCCGACAGGCCCCAGCGTGTGATGTTCCCCTCCCTGTGTCCATGTGTTCTCATTGTTCAACTCCCACTTATGAGTGAGAACATGCAGTGTTTGGTTTTCTGTTCCTGTGCTAGTTTGCTGAGGATGATGGTTTCCAGTTTCATCCATGTCCCTGCAAAGGACAGGAACTCATCCTTTTTATGGTTGCATAGTATGCCATGGTATATATGTACCACATTTCTTTATCCAGTCTATCATTGATGGGCATTTGGGTTGGTTCCAAGACTTTGCTCTTGTGAACAGTGCTGCAATAAACATATGTGTGCATGAGTCTTTATAGTAGAATAATTTATAATCCTTTGGGTATATACCCAGTAATGGGATTGTTGGGTCAAATGGTATTTCTAGTTCTAGATCCTTGAGGAATCACCACACTGTCTTCTACAATGGTTGAACTAAAAGTTCCCTGAATATGCTGTGCTTCTTCATGCCTCCATGCAAGCTCTAATGGCCTACTTCTCCTCTTCTGACAAAATCATCCTTTAAGATCAAGATGAAAGGCTGAATCCTTCGTCATATCTTTCTTCATTTGTTAAGGAAGTGGTTGCTTCCTCTTTCATGCTCCGTAAGTACCCACCTAAACATTTCCTTCATATATTTACTTATATTGTACATATCCACAATACACAACATTTTATAACACACGGTAATGCATTTGTGAGAGATCAGGATACATCTTATTTACTTTATTTTATATTTATTTATTTTATATTTTCCTAGTGCTACTGATAATATCTGTATTATCAGCTTCATTATAAGCAAATATCAATATTTGCTAAATAAATGCATAAATAAATGAATGATTTTGATAACTGCTTATATTAAAGGAGAAAAAAAAACCCTGGGATTTAAAGGTTAGTCATGGATAAACCAAAAGATATATAATTCACATGGAATCTAGAGCCAAGCATTATGTTCTTGGAGCTCAAGGTATTTTTGCCTGTTTTTATAAAAAAGAAAAATAAAATGAATCCAGATGGTGAAGAGGCTAACACAATGAAAATATTTCAAAAGAAGGAAAAATTAAAATCAGAAAAAAAGTCCCATATGCTCCTTCTCACAGAGAAAGCTGTGAATAGGTGCTAGAGCCATGGTTCTCAAACCTGGGTAAGCATTATAATCACCTAGAGAGACTAAAAACTTACAGATGTTAAATTTACTGCTTCAGGATCTCCAGAGGTTGGGATTTTTAACAGGCTTCCTGAGTGATTCTGATCAGTTAGGATTTGGAACCACTGACCTTGAACATAATCAAAAGCCTCACCAGCTTTAGACCTGGATGTTATATAGTCATGCATATCCCCCTAAATAGATTAATATTAGATATGTCTCAGATATTCTAGTTCTGAATCCTAACCCCAGGAAAAGTTCTTCACAAATTATGACAATTTCCAGTTATGCGTGGTGAGTAGATTACTGTATTTTAAAAATCCCATGCACTCTTTATTACTAAACATTTCTAGTAGAGCTGCTAACAAATTACAAGTTGACTAATTTCCTTTCCTATTCAATGCAGCAGAGGTGGGTTAATAAGTAGGTGAACTAACCAACAGGGAGAGAGTAAGAGCAGAGAAAGCAAATGTTTGGAGCTATTCACAAACATATTAAAAATGTTTAAATAATGGAAAACTAGCTTCCTCCAATATAGCAATGGATCAATCACTGAAAATCAAATACCATCTCTTAAAATCCAACATTAAACTCAATACCTAAGGAAAATCAAACAACAGTAGGGAAAATTTCTCTAGACTATTTATGAGAAAATACTAACATTCGAATGTAAGTCCTAGTTCAGACACTAACACTCCCACTGTGTGACCCACAGGAGACACTTAACCCAAACTTGAATTTTCTTGTTTGTAAAAAATGTACATTATAATCCCTGTTCTACCTAATTCACAAATGTGTTATGGAAGGATACAATGAAATAAGTAAAATGCTTGAAAAGGATAATGGATTATATAAAATGCAAGCTATTATTTATTATAAAAGCTTATTAGAAATCGTTTTTCCGAGGTTTTAAATGCTTGGTACACAAAAATTCACTAAAGTCAAATGTTTTTTGTTTTCCATTTTCCCAACATAAACACTTGAAAATACTTCGTAATTCAAAAGCTGGCATCTTTTCTCTCATTTGGCAAAAACAATTCCCCTCCAGGTTTCCAGTGGAAGTGAAATTATTTTGACTGTTTTTGTTTAAGATTATCAACAAAAACCTCTCCAAATTATGCTGCTTCTATGCCAAACCACATTCTTTATGCAGCACAGTTGTAGGAATGTATTATATGTGAGCCACTACTAGGCCACAAAGGGGAATTGGGATAGCATATTTTTTTCTATCCGTTAGGAATATTCAAAATATTTTCAACATGTCCTTGTTAAGTGATAGATTCCTTTTCAATACAATATTTTCTTTAACCACAGAATATTAGGAGATATGCTAAGTAATTATTTCTGAAAATAAATATTTTAGATGAGTCAAATAGTGAGCTATATAATAATAATAATAATAATAATAATAAATATTATTTATAGAGCCCTTACTGAAATGAGAAAAGTTCCCTTATCCCCATCTCAGGGCCTGCGATGGGAGTGTGGCTCACTTCTTTGGTGCCCCTGCTCATATCCCCAGGGTGTGCATGCAGACGGGCAGGTCATGAGGCGGGTACCGACCCCACGGCAGCATCTAGGGTTTAGTGTTTACAGCTCCTGAAGCCCCAGTGGGCATGTGTTACAGTGCACTCTTTCAGTTTTGCCATCTGCAGGTGGCTTGCATTAATCAGCTCGATTAGACTCTCTGCCTTATTGCAAGGACAGAGGGCTTTCTGTATTCCGGGCTCTTGTCAGAGTGTACTGGAAAAATCGAATCACATGTAGGCTTGGAGAATGAGTGCAAGGTTTTATTGAAGGATGGAGGTAGCTCTCAGCACATGGATGGGGAGCTAGAAGGGGGATGGAGTGGGAAGGTGGTCTTCCCCTGAAGTCAGCCACCCAGCAGCTGGACTCCAACAGCTGCTGGCCGAATTCTGTGTTGTCCCACCTGGCCTACAGGCATCTGGCTCCTCCCTATCAGTGTGCACTTCCGCTACTCTGCTCCTCTTGATATCCAGTCGCCTGTGTGTGTTCTTCTGCAGTGTGTTCCTCTCGACCTCCAGTGCTTGAGTCTGTGACCACTAGGGTCTGGGTTTGTTTTTTTTTTTTTTTTTTTGAGACGGAGTCTTGCTCCGTGGCCGCCCAGGCAGTGGCACGATCTCGACTCACTCCAAGTTCCGCCTCCTGGGTTCACGCCATTCTCCTGCCTCAGCCTCCCCAGTAGCTGGGACCACAGGCGCCCGCCACCACACTCGGCTAATTTTTTGTATTTTTAGTAGAGACGGGGTTTCACCATGTTAGCCAGGATGGTCTCAATCTCCTGACCTCGTGATCCGCCTGCCTCGGCCTTCCAAAGTGCTGGGATTACAGGTGTGAGCCACCGTGCCCGGCCGGGTCTTGGGGTTTTTATAGGCACAGAATGGGGGATGCGGGGGGCCAGGGTGGTCTTGGAAAATGCAACATTTGGGCACAAAAACAGGAGTGCCTGTCCTCACCTAGGTACGTGTGCACAGGCCCAAGGGTGGAGCCCTTGCCAGGGACCCCATCTTTCTCTACCCAGCACTTCTGTGCCCCCATCCCATATCATTACCATGTGCTCAGCATTCTTTTAAGCACTTGAGATGGGTCTACTTAAAAATATGTGTGTGTGTGTGTGTGTGTGTGTGTGTGTGTATCTATCTGTATGTACATATGTAATCATATGTTATAATCTTCTGAAGAAGGTGAAATCACATTGAACATTCCTAAGAGCTATGGAAACGTTCATCTGGCTGAGCTCCTTTAGGGTCACTTCTGCTGAACTAGGGTGATTAACTTCTACCTCTAACATTCTCCAAATTGGAAAAGTATGGTTAATTTTATAAAACATAAGTGTGCTAAATTAAAAAAAAATCCAGAAAAAACTTCCTAGGATTGAAACTGGTTTTAGAAAACATACTCTCAAACTAAATTTATTTTTGTTTTAAAAATAATACCTTAACTGTATAACATATAAATGGATAATATTCTCTAACTGAACTCATGTGTTTAGCTTCATGTGTAAAATCTACATAGAACTTCCTTACCAACATGCACAAGGTATAAAAGGTTAATAGAATGTTTTTAAAAACTGAAATAACGACACTAAGGCAGCTGTCTATGCCTGGATGGATTTGTGCACAAAACAATGAAACTAACGACAGGGAAAAAGGTACAAAATTATCTTTATGCATCTACTATTTATCAGGTAGAGTCTAGTCACTTTGCATCGTTTACCTCATATAGTCTTCATAGTAACCATCCTAGGTGGGTATTATTCCCATTCCATGGACAGTAAAATTAAGGTTTGAGATCTCTAGGTATCCCCACATTACAGACTCTAAGCCCAGATATATAGTGCTGTTTTTACTATCTCACACAGCCTACATAAATTAAATAACTAGTAAATTTAAAAGCCATATCAAAATATCTAAATACAGTAATTTGGTCCTATGTCTTAAAATAATTCTTAATATTTTTCTATACATATTGAAATAGCCCATTTTTTTCTCTGATCAAATCCTCAACATCTTCCCGAGTACTGTCTCTACTGACTTCGAATTTTAGTCATTACAATGACCATTTAATGAACACCATGCATTGTACTAGGTACTCCATGTACATTAGCTCTTTAAACAATTACAACAACTCTATGAAAATATCTTCCATTCTACCAGTGAGAAAGCATGTTTTCATAAAAGTTAAAGAATACAGAGGTGACAAATTTAGAGAATGAAATCCAGGGTCCGTTCAACTGTAGAACCAACAGTACTACCATTATGCCAAATAGAATATTTTTCAAACTTCAAATACTCTTTTCCAGATCATTCATAAAAGCAAGGTACTATGATAAGGCCTAATATATGACAAACAATGTCCATATATATTTTCCCATTTAATCATAACACTGACCTGAAGAATGGAGGACAATGTTTATCATCCTATTTCATAGGTAGACAAAGATGAGGTTCAGAAGGTTGAAAAGCAGTGCTTTTTCTGTGATACAATGTTGCTGTCAGTCTTTTGGTAATAGAAACACATATATAATATAATAAATATACAAAGTATAAATACACTTACATAACAAACACAAATAAATCATACGTATTTCAAATATACATTTGGTATATAAAATTAAAAAATATATATAAACAAATCCTTCTCCAACCTTTTGTCTGCTTATGTAACTAATTTTGCCTTTAAAAAAAAAGAAATCAGTAAATTAGTGAAGAGTTATTTTTATTGATCAATGAAAGTCTCTAACAGGATACACTTATTCTCAATTCTACGGAAGCTGTTCAAAGACATTGTCTTTCATTAAGAGTTTTTTCCTCACCTTCCTTCTGAATTCTATGATATACCAAAAAAAGCTAAACTTCCTTAAATTTTTACTGAAACAGAAATCTAGTGATGCTTCAGTGTGTGGTTACTCAGCTAAAGAGGTGATTGGGGTTCCAGAGGAAGTGAATCCTAAGTTTTTACCTAGAACTATCCCATACATCAACTCTGGTGCCCATGAACTCTCATGTCAGTTAAAATAATTCTGCATTGATGTGCCTTTCATATACTTCCGCCAATTTCTTCCTTAGTTTATGAGATACTCTCTTTATTTGTTTTTAGTGCTGAGATGTTGGAAATTTGCTCTAGGTTTTAATGCGTTAAGGTAAGTTCACTTTTCATTTTATCCACTGAAGTTCTTTCTGAACAGATACCAGCTCCACCATTTAAAAACATATGAACTTGACCCTGTTTGCAGATGACATGATTGTATATCTAGAAAACCCAATTGTCTCAGCCCAAAATACCCTTAAGCTGATAAGCAACTTCAGCAAAGTCTCAGGATACAAAGTCAATGTACAAAAATCACAAGCATTCTTATACAGCAATAACAGACAAACAGAGAGCCAAATCATGAGTGAACTCCCATTCACAATTGCTTCAAAGAGAATAAAATACCTAGGAATGCAACTTACAAGGGACGTGAAGGACCCCTTCAAGGAGAACTACAAACCACTGCTCAATGAAATAAAAGAGGATACAAACAAATGGAAGGACATTCCATGCTCATGGGTAGGAAGAATCAATATTGTGAAAATGGCCATATTGCCCAAGGTAATTTATAGATTCAATGCCATCCCCATCAAGCTACCAATGACTTTCTTCACAGAATTGGAAAAAAACTACTTTAAAGTTCATATGGAAGCAAAAAAGAGCCTGCATTGCCAAGACAATCCTAAGCCAAAAGAACAAAGCTGGAGGCATCACGCTACCTAACTTCAAACTATACTACAAGGCTACAGTAACCAAAACATTATGATACTGGTACTAAAACAGAGATATAGATCAATGGAACAGAACAGAGCCCTCAGAAATAATGCCGCATATCTACAACCATCTGATCTTTGACAAACCTGACAAAAACAAACAATGGGGAAAGGATTCCCTATTTAATAAATGGTGCTGGGAAAACTGGCTAGCCATATGTAGAAAGCTGAAACTAGATCCCTTCCTTACACCTTATACAAAAATTAATTCAAGATGGATTAAAGACTTAAATGTTAGACCTAAAACCATAAAAACCCTAGAAGAAAACCTAGGCAATACCATTCAGGACATAGGCATGGGCAAGGACTTCATGTCTAAAACACCAAAAGCAGTGGCAATGAAAGCCAAAATTGACAAATGGGATCTCATTAAACTAAAGAGAGCTTCTGCACAGCAAAAGAAACTACCATCAGAGTGAACAGGCAACGTACAAAATGGGAGAAAATTTTCGCAACCTACTCATCTGACAAAGGGCTAATATCCAGAATCTACAATGAACTCAAACACATTTACAAGAAAAAAACAAACAACCCCATCAAAAAGTGGGCGAAGGATATGAACAGACACTTCTCAAAAGAAGACATTTATGCAGTCAAAAAACACATGAAAAAATGCTCATCATCACTGGCCATCAGAGAAATGCAAATCAAAACCACAATGAGATACCATCTCACACCAGTTAGAATGGCCATCATTAAAAAGTCAGGAAACAACAGGTGCTGGAGAGGATGTGGAGAAATAGGAAGACTTTTACACTGTTGGTGGGACTGTAAACTAGTTCAACCATTGTGGAAGTCAGTGTGGCGATTCCTCAGGGATCTAGAACTAGAAATACCATTTGACCCAGCCATCCCATTACTGGGTATATACCCAAAGGATTATAAATCATGCTACTATAAAGACACATGCACACGTATGTTTATTGCGGCACTATTCACAATAGCAAAGACTTGGAACCAATCCAAACGTCCAACAACGATAGAGTGGATTAAGAAAATGTGGCGCGGGTGGAGCCAAGATGGCCAAATAGGAACAGCTCTGGTCTACAGCTCCCAGCATGAGCGACACAGAAGACAGGTGATTTCTGCATTTCCATTTCAGGTACTGGGTTCATCTCACTGGGGAGTGCTAAACAGTGGGTGCAGGACAGCCAGTGCAGTGCACTGTGCGCGAGCCGAAGCAGGGCGAGGCATTGCCTCACTCGGGAAGCGCAAGGGGTCAGGGATTTCCCTTTCCTAGTCAAAGAAAGGGGTAACAGACGGCACCTGGAAAATCGGGTCAGTCCCACCCTAATACTGCGCTTTTCCAATGGGCTTGGAAAATGGCACACCAGGAGATTGTGTCCCGCACCTGGCTCGGAGGGTCCTATGCCCACAGAGTCTCGCTGATTGCTAGCACAGCAGTCTGAGATCAAACTGCAAGGCGGCAGCGAGGCTGGGGGAGGGGCGCCTGCCATTGCCCAGGCTTGCTTAGGTAAACAAAGCAGCCAGGAAGCTCGAACTGGGTGGAGCCCACCACAGCTCAAGGAGGCCTGCCTGCCTCTGTAGGCTCCACCTCTGGGGGCAGGGCACAGACAAACAAAAAGTCAGCAGGAACCTCTGTAGACTTAAATGTCCCTGTCTCACAGCTTTGAAGAGAGTACTGGTTCTCCCAGCACGCAGCTGGAGATCTGAGAACGGGCAGACTACCTCCTAAAGTGGGTCCCTGACCCCCAAGCAGCCTAACGGGGAGGCATCCCCCAGTAGGGACAGACTGACACCTCACTCAGCCAGGTACTCCTCTGAGACAAAATTTCCAGAGGAACTATCAGACAGCTGAATTTGCGGTCTCACGAAAATCCGCTGTTCTGTAGCCACCGCTGCTGACACCCAGCCAAACAGTGTCTGGAGTGCACCTCTGGCAAACTCCAACAGACCTGCAGCTGAGGGTCCTGTCTGGTAGAAGGAAAACTAACAAACAGAAAGGACATCCACACCAAAAACCCATCTGTACAACACCATCATCAAAGACCAAAAGTAGATAAAACCACAAAGATAGGGAAAAAACAGCAGAAAAACTGGAAACTCTAAAAAGCAGAGCACCTCTCCTCCTCCAAAGGAACGCAGTTCCTCACCAGCAACGGAACAAAGCTGGACGGAGAATGACTTTGACAAGTTGAGAGAAGAAGGCTTCAGACGATCAAACTACTCCGAGCTACGGGAGGAAATTCAAAACAATGGCAAAGAAGTTAAAAACTTTGAAAAAAAATTAGACGAATGGATAACTAGAATAACCAATGCAGAGAAGGGCTTAAAGGAGCTAATGGAGCTGAAAACCAAGTTTCAAGAACTATGCGAAGATTACAGAAGCCTTGGTAGCCGATGCGAACAACTGGAAGAAAGGGTATCAGTGATGGAAGATGAAATGACTGAAATGAAGCGAGAAGGGAAGTTTAGAGAAAAAAGAATAAAAAGAAATGAACAAAGCCTCCAGGAAATATGGGACTAGGTGGAAAGACCAAACCTACGTCTGATTGGTGTACCTGAAAGTGACAGGGAGAATGGAACCAAGTTCGAAAACACTCCGCAAGATATTATCCAGGAGAACTTCCCCAGTCTAGCAAGGCAGGCCAACATTCAGATTCAAGAAATACAGAGAACACCACAAAGATACTCCTCGAGAAGAGCAACTCCAAGACACATAATTGTCAGATTCACCACAGTTGAAATGAAGGAAAAAATGTTAAGGGCAGCCAGAGAGAAAGGTCGGGTTACCCACTAAGGGAAGCCCATCAGACTAACAGCTGATCTCTCAGCAGAAACTCTACAAGCCAGAAGAGAGTGGGGGCTGATATTCAACATTCTTAAAGAAAAGAATTTTCAACCCAGAATTTCATATCCAGCCAAACTAAGCTTCATAAGTGAAGGAGAAATAAAATCCTTTACAGACAAGCAAATGCTGAGAGATTTTGTCACCACCAGGGCAAAATCTGAAGGAAGGAAGGAAGCACTAAACATGGAAAGGAACAACCAGTATCAGCCACTACAAAAACATGCCAAATTGTAAAGCCCATCAAGACTAGGAAGAAACTGCATCAACTAATGAGCAAAATAACCAACTAACATCATAATGAGAGGATCAAATCCACACATAACAATATTAACTTTAAATGTAAATGGGCTAAATGCTCCAATTAAAAGACACAGACTGGCAAACTGGATAAGGAGTCAAGACCCATCAGTGTGCTGTATTCAGGAAACCCACCTCACATGCAGAGACACACATAGACTGAAAATAAAGGGATGGAGGAAGATCTATCAAGCAAATGGAAAACAAAAAAAGGCAGAGGTTGCAATCCTAGTCTCTGATAAAATAGACTTTAAACCAACAAAGGTCAAAAGAATCAAAGAAGGCCATTACATAATGGTAAAGGGATCAATTCAACAAGAAGAGCTAATGACCCTAAATATATATGCACCCAACACAGGAGCACCCAGATTCATAAAGCAAGTCCTGAGTGACCTACAAAGGGACTTAAACTCCCACACAATAATAATGGGAGATTTTAACACCCCACTGTCAACATTAGACAGATCAACAAGACAGAAAGTGAACAAGGATATCCAGGAATTGAACTCAGCTCTGCACAAAGTGGACCTAATAGACATCTACAGAACTCTCCACCCCAAATCAACAGAATGTACATTTTTTTCAGCAGTACACCACACCTATTCCAAAATTGACCACATATTGGAAGTAAAGCTCTCCTCAGCAAATGTAAAAGAACAGAAATTATAACAAACTGTCTCTAAGACCACAGTGCAATCAAACTAGAACTCAGGATCAAGAAACTCACTCATAACTGCTCAACTACATGGAAGCTGAACAACTTGCTCCTGAATGACTACTGAGCACATAATGAAATGAAGGCAGAAACAAAGATGTTCTTTGAAACCAACAAGAACAAAGACACAACATACTAGAATCTCTGGGACACATTCAAAGCAGTGTGTAGAGGGAAATTTATAGCACTAAATGTCCACAAGAGAAAGCAGGAAAGATCCAAAATTGACACCCTAACATCACAATTAAAAGAACTAGAAAAGCAAGAGCAAACACATTCAAAAGCTAGCAGAAGGCTAGAAATAACGAAAATCAGAGCAGAACTGAAGGAAATAGAGACACAAAAAACCCTTCAAAAAATTAATGAATCCAGGAGCTGGTTTTTTTGAAAAGATCAACAACATTGATAGACCGCTAGCAAGACTAATTAAGAAGAAAAGAGAGAAGAATCAAATAGATGCAATAAAAAATGAAAAAGGGGATATCACTACCGATCCCACAGAAATACAATCTACCATCAGAGAATACTACAAACACCTCTACGCAAATAAACTAGAAAATCTAGAAGAAATGGATAAATTCCTCGACAAATACACCCTCCCAAGACTAAACCAGGAAGAAGTTGAATCTCTGAATAGACCAATAACAGGCTCTAAAATTACGGCAATAATTGATAGCTTACAAACCAAAGAGAGTCCAGGACCTGATGGATTCATAGCTGAATTCTACCAGAGGTACCAGGATGAACTGGTACCATTCCTTCTGAAACTATTCCAATCAATAGAGAAAGAGGGAATCCTCCCAAACACATTTTATGAGGCCAGCATCGTCTTCATACCAAACCCTGGCAGAGACACAACCAAAAAAGAGAATTTCAGACCAATATCCTTGATGAACATTGATGCAAAAATCCTCAATAAAATACTGGCAAACCGAATCCAGCAGCACATCAAAAAGCTTATCCACCATGATCAAGTGGGCTTCATCCCTGGGATGCAAGGCTGGTTCAACATACGCAAATCAATAAATGTAATCCAGCATATAAACAGAACCAAAGACAAAAACCACATGATTATCTCAATAGATGCAGAAAAGGCCTTTGACAAAATTCAACAACCCTTCATGCTAAAAACTCTCAATAAATTAGTATTGATGGGATGTATCTCAAAATAATAAAAGCTGTCTATGACAAACCCACAGCCAATATCATACTGAATGGGCAAAAACTGGAAGAATTCCCTTTGAAAACTGGCACAAGACAGGGATGCCCTCTCTCACCACTCCTATTCAACATAGTGCTGGAAATTCTGGCCAGGGCAATCAGGCAGCAGAAGGAAATAAAGGGTATCAATTAGAAAAAGAGGAAGTCAAATTGTCCCTGTTTGCAGATGACATGATTGTATATCTAGAAAACCCCACTGTCTCAGCCCAAAATCTCCCTAAGCTGATTAGCAACTTCAGCAAAGTCTCAGGATACAAAATCAATGTATAAAAATCACAAGCATTCTTGTACACTAATCACAGACAAACAGAGAGCCAAATCATGAGTGAATTCCCATTCATAGTTGCTTCAAAGAGAATAAAATACCTAGGAATCCAACTTACAAGGGATGTGAAGGACCTCTTCAAGGAGAACTACAAACCACTGCTCAATGAAATAAAAGAGGATACAAACAAATGGGAGAACATTCCATGCTCATGGGTTGAAAGAATCAATATCGTGAAAATGGCCATACTGCCCAAGGTAATTTATAGATTCAATGCCATCCCCATCAAGCTACCAATGACTTTCTTCACAGAATTGGAAAAAACTACTTTAAAGTTCATATGGAACCAAAAAAGAGCCCGCATCGCCAAGTCAATCCTAAGCCAAAAGAACAAAGCTGGAGGCATCATGCTACCTGACTTCAAACTATACTACAAGGCTACAGTAACCAAAACAGCATCATACTGGTACCACAACAGAGACATAGATCAATGGAACAGAACAGAGCCCTCAGAAATAATGCCACATATCTACAACTAACTGATCTTTGACAAACTTGACAAAAACAAACAATGGGGAAAGGATTCCCTATTTAATAAATGGTGCTGGGAAAACTGGCTAGCCATATGTAGAAAGCTGAAACTGGATCCCTTCCTTACACTTTATACAAAAATTAATTCAAAATGGATTGAAGACTTACGTGTTATACCTAAAACCATAAAAACCCTAGAAGAAAACCTAGGCAATACCATTCAGGACATAGGCATGGGCAAGGACTTCATGTCTAAAATAGCAAAAGCAATGGCAACAAAAGCCAAAATTGACAAATGGGATCTAATTAAACTAAAGAGCTTCTGCACAGCAAAAGAAACTACCATCAGAGTGAACAGGCAACCTACAGAATGGGAGAAAATTTTCACAACCTACTCATCTGACAAAGGGCTAATATCCAGAATCTACAATGAACTCAAACACATTTACAAGAAAAAAACAAACAACTCCATCAAAAAGTGGGCAAAGGACATGAACAGACACTTCTCAAAAGAAGACATTTATGCAGTCAAAAAACACATGAAAAAATGCTCATCATCACTGGCCATGAGAGAAATGCAAATCAAAACCACAATGGGATACCATCTCACACCATTTAGAATGGCGATCATTAAAAAGTCAGGAAACAACAGGTGCTGGAGAGGATGTGGAGAAATAGGAACACTTTTACACTGTTGGGGGGACTGTAAACTAGTTCAACCATTGTGGAAGTCAGTGTGGCGATTCCTCAGGGATCTAGAACTAGAAATACCATTTGACCCAGCCATCACATTACTGAGTATATACCCAAAGGATTATAAATCATGCTGCTATAAAGACACATGCACACGTATGTTTATTGCGGCACTATTCACAATAGCAAAGAGTTGGAACCAACCCAAATGTCCAACAACGATAGACTGGATTAAGAAAAGGTGGCACATATACACCATGGAATACTATGCAGCCATAAAAAATGATGAGTTCATGTCCTTTGTAGGGACATGGATGAAACTAGAAA